>NW_024349800.1:42521109-42628609 GCF_902729225.1 Pteropus medius
TCATAAGAAAATACTATGTGCCATTATATGCCAACAAATTGGAAAATCTAGAAGAAATGGATATATTCCTAGAAATATACAATCTCCCAAGACTGAATCAAGAAAAAACAGAAAATCTGAACTGATTGATTACCACCAACAAAATCGAATCAGTAATCAAAAAACTTTCAAAAAATAAAAATCCTGAACTGGATGGCGTCATAGGTGAATTTTACCAAACATTCAAAGAGGTAACACCTATTCTTCTCAAACTATTCCAAAAAATTTCAAGAAAAAAAAAAAGGCACGCTAGTTCTTTCTATGAGGCCACCATTGCCCTGATCCCAAAACCAGACAAAGTTCATACAAAAAAAAAACTATAGGCTTATATCCTTGATGAACGTTGATGCAAAAATCCTCAACAAAATATTAGGAAACCAAATTCATACACCATGATCAGGTTGGATTTATTTCTGGGATGCAAGTTTGGTCAATATCCGCAAATCAATTAATGTGATATACCACATTAACAAATTGAAAGATAAAAATCATGTGATCATATCAATAGATGCAGAAAAACATTTGACAAAATCTTTCATCCATCTATGATAAAAACTCTCAGCAAAGTGGGAATAGACTAAACATACTTCAACATAATAAAGACCATATATGACAAACCTACAGCTAACATCATATTCAATGGGGAAAGGCTAAAAGCATTTTCCTTAAGATCAGGAAGAAGACAAGGATACCCACTTCTATTCAACATAGTATTAGAAATCCCAGCTATAGCAATCAGACAAGAAAGAGAAATAAAAAGCATCCAAATTGGAAAGGAAGAAGTAAAACTGTCATTTTTTGCAGATGGCATGATACTATATACAGAGAACCCTAAAGATTCCACCAAAAAATTGTTAGAACTTAGAAATAAATTCAGTAAAGTAGCAAGGTACAAAATTAGTATTCAGAAGTCAGTTGCATTTTTATACAGAAAGAGAAATTGAGAAAACAATCCCATTTACAATTGCATCAAAAACAATAAAATACCAAGGAATCAAATTAACCAAGGAGGTAAAAGACCTGTTTTCGGAAAATTATGTCATCGAAAAAAAGAAATTGACGAAGATACAAATAGATGACAGTATATGTCATGCTCATAGGTAGGAAGAATCAACATCGTTAAAATCACCATACAACTCAAAGCAAACTATAGATTCAATGCAATCTCTATCAAAATACCAATGGCATTTCTCAGAGAACTAGAACAAATAGTCCAAAAATTTACATGAAATAATAAAAGACCCCGAATAGCAATAGCAATCTTGAGAAAGAGGAACAAAGTTGGAGATATCACACTACTTAATATTAAACTATACTACAGGCTATTTTAATCAAAACAACATGGTACTGGCATAAAAATAGACACATAGGTCAATGGAATAGAATAGAGAGCGCAGAAAGAAATCCACACCTATATAGTTATTTAATCTATGCCAAAGGAGGCAATAATACAATGGGGTAAAAATAGTCTCTTCAACAAATGATATTGAGAAAACTGGACAGATACACCCAATAAAAATTAAACTGGACCACTTTCTTATACTATATACAAGAATAAACTCAAAATGGATTAAAGACTTAAATGTAAGACCCGAAATCATAAAACTTCTAAAAGAAAACATAAGGAGTACACTCTCTGATATTGTTATTAGTAATTTTTTTCTGATATATCTCCTCGGACAAGGGAAACAAAAGAAAAAATAAACAAATGGGGCTACATCAAACTAAAAAGTTTTTGCTCAGCAAAGGAAACCATCAACAAAAAGGAAAATAAATTTACTGAACGAGAGAACATATTTACCTATGATACATCTGACAAGGGGTTAAAATCTAAAATTTTTAAAGAACTCATACAACTCAACAACAACAACAACAAAAACAATCCAATTGAAAAATGAGCAGAAGACCCGAATAGGTATTTCTCCAAAGAGGAAATACAGATGGCCAATAGACATTTGAAAAGATGCTCAAGATCACTAATCATCAGAGAAATGCAAATTAAAACCACAATGTAATATCATCTCAAACCTATCAAATTGGCTATCATCAATAAATCAAAAAACAAGCATTGGAGAGGATGTGGAGAAAAGGGAGCCCTCATATACTATTAGTGGAATTGCAAATTGGTATAGCCTCTATGGAAAACAGTTTGGAAATTCTTCAAAATATTAAAACTAGAACTACCTTTTGACACAGCAATTGCATTTCTGGGTATTTATCCAAAGAAAACCAATACACTAGTTCATAAAGATCTATGCATCCCTATGTTCACAGCAGTGCTATTCACAATAGCCAAGATATGGAAGCAACTTAAATGCTCATCAATAGACAATTAGATAAAGAAATTATAGTACATATATACAATGGAATATTACTCGGCCATAAAAAATGAAATCTTACCATTAGCAGCAACATAGATGGACCTAGAGGGTATTATGCTGAATGAAATAAGTCAGACAGAGAAAGATAAATGCCATATGATTTCACTTATATGCGGAATCTAAGGAACGAAAGAAATGAACAAACTAAATGAAAATAGACTCACAGATACAGAGAACAAACTGGCTGTTGTCAGAGGGAAGGGGGTTGGGGTGCTGGATAAAAAAGGTAAAAGGTGAAGTACAAATTAGTAGTTATAAAACAGTCATGGGATGTAGAGTACAGCATATGGGATACAGTCAATACTATTATAATGGCTGTGTGTAGTGCCACATGGATGCTAGTGCAATTGGGGGTATCACTTCATAAATTATATAAATGTCTAGCCATTGTACTGTATATATGAAACTAATATAAAATAAAATAATTTTTAAAACATGAAATTTAAACAAAAAATTATATAAATAATAATATGTACATGGCACACATATATTTAGATAGATTATGTACGTATGTGTGTGTGTATGTATGTATACTTAACTTCCTAAGCCCACCAAGATAAAAAACCCAAACAGCTTGGCAAACAAAGTTGCATTGTGCGATGGGTGTTAGACACAGAGAGAGCAGTTTCTTTGGTCCATTTCCAGTGAAAATAAAGAGCAATGAACTTGCTCCAGATTCTGATTTCAGAACTTTCGGAGGCTGGAGATAGTGGTGATATGTCTGTGCAGCCTCTGTGTTTATCATTTCTCAGAAGCCAGCTAACAGACCAGGCCACCTGCCAGTATATGGTTAGCACATTTGTGTCGACTGATTTGTCAGCCAGGTACCATGGTTTTTTCTAAGTCATAGCTTCCAAACTATGAGAACATAAAACCACCATGTTAGCCAAGATAGCAATAAAAGACATTGCTTTGTATACCACTCTAATGGCTCTGCAGAAAGGTATGCAACATGCTTTTGTGCATTGTAGCTGGCAATCCAGAGCAGCACAATCCCTTATGATCTAATGTGTCTCTCTTCCAGCTGTTTTGAATTCATTTTCTGTAGACAAGGACAGAATGAGTGAGAAAATAAAGGATATTTTGATATTTGTTAAAAGATTAAAGCCAAGTTTCCTCCCAAATCATTTTGGAATCCTGTCCAGTAGGCAAAGACACATCAAAATAATTCAACTCTAAGAGTTCTGTTATTGAAAATTCTTAATTTCTAAAAATTGAGCTAAGAGGATTTTTTTTCAGTTAACCAGTCATCAGATAAAACTATAGATGCCTACGAAAATAGAAAAGGATTATTACATTTTACCTTAAATTTCATAACTTCTACTTGCCTTCCCACTACAAACTACATTTTTGAAAGGACAAACTATATGAAGCAACTTTTTTTTCAAGCATGGACAGCACATTGCACAGGGCTTAAATCCTTGGTACATTTTAAAGAATTGAAAACAAATGGGATTGCCCTTTAAAATGCCACAGCTTTCTACCTAAACACTAGAATGAATAAAAGTGGAATCCAAGGAGATCACAGGATCTCACTAAGTTAAAGAACTAATATTAGAGTTTGGAGAGTCTAAGGCAGCTTGAATTTTCAAGGCAAAGTACCAGAAAGGAGAGAGCCATAAAGGGAAAGCTTCAGAAATCTGCATAGGTGGCCCCTTGAGTCTTCGGCAGAATATCCAGTTTTGTATGTATGTAGTAAGACACTACAAAAACAGGCAAAGAAAAACTACAAGTGACAGGACAACTAACAAGGAATTGTAAGCTAAACAATTCCCAGAACTCATACAGAGCTGGGAGTCATCCAGCTTCTAACCAGTTGTGGTGGAGAAATCTTATTAAAAAGCAATGCATTTAGAGGAGGCTCCAGAAAAATTAGAGCTAAACAGTGCTAGAGTGACACCACTATAAACCTGCACTAAAAAACAAAGCTCAAAAGGATCAAGTTAATCTGCTAGTGATTTAACTGCCTGCCAGAATAAAGTCCAACATTCTTTTAAAGAAGTTACTAAAATCAACTTAACAATGTGAATTCACAATGTCCAGTATCCTATCAAAAATCACTAGTCATGCTAAAAACCAAGAAAATGAGACTTGCAACCAGGAAAAATATCATTCAATAGAAATATACACAGAAATTCCAGAGATGACAAAATTCACAGACATAGATGTTTAAAGTTACATTTACATAAGTTTAAAGGTTTAAAGGAAAATATAAACAAAAGAAATAGAGAAATTGAAGATGTAAAAGAACCAAATGGCATTTCTAGAGCTGAAAAAATACATTATCCGAAATGGAAATTTTACTGAGAGTAATATCAGATTGCACACTATAAAGAGAAAGGATTAGTGAATGTAAAGACATAAAAATAAAATTATATAAAATCATGGCCAAAATATTTTAAAATTTAATAAAAAATATATATCTACAGGTCCAAAAATATCAACACAGCTCACACAGTATAAACACAAAGAAAAACATCTTATGGTACATCATATTAGAATTACTGAAAACTAGAAATAGAAAGTACTAAAAGTTATCAGGGAGAAAAAAGACACATCTGATACAGAAGAACAAAAATAAGAAAATCACTGACTTTATGTCAGAAACAAAGTAAGCCAAAAGACAATTCAATTACATTCTTTAAAGTACTGAAAAGAAGGGAAAAAAGTAAACTGAGAAACCTGTATCCATCAAAAATATTATTCAAAAAAAAAAGCAAAATGAAGACAAACAGGCTAAGAAAATTTATGATCAGTAGATCTACACTACAATAACTGTAAAAGGAAGTGCTTCAGGCTGGAGAAAAATGATAACAGACGGAAACTCAAATACACAAAAGGAACAAAGAACTCTGGAATGGTAAGTGTGCAAGCAAATATAAAACAAATTTGTTTCATTTTTAGATCTCTTTAAAAGATAACACATAATTTAAAACAAAAAAATGATAACTATGTACTTAGAGATTTATAATAGATACGTGAAGAAAAGGTATGACAGCAACAGCACAAAGGATGAGAAAGGAGAAATGAAAGTATATAACTTAAAGTTTTTACATGATATATGAAGTGGTAGTATATTACTTGAAAGTAGACTATAATGCCTTAAAGATACATATTGTAAACACTAGAATGACCACCAATAAAAAGGTAAAAGATTAGCCAACATTAGAAATAAAATGAAATATTAAATTAATCCAAAAATATCAGAAAAAAGAAGAAATGGAGAAAAGAAAGTATGAGACAAATAGAAAACAAATAGCAAGATGATAAATTTAAATCCAAACATGTTAATAATACATTACATGTGAATGGTCTAAGCACTATAATTATAAAACATAAATTGTTAAGTAAGATTTAAGAAAAACAATTATATATTACCTATGAGAAATACACTTCAAAAATACTGAAACAGAGACATTACTAATAAAAGGATAAAAGAACATATGCCATGCAAACAATAATCATAAAAAGCTGGAAAAAATATATTACTTTTAGACAGGAGACATCAGGACAAGAAATATTAACAGAAAGAAAGATATGTTTTCTCACGATAAACAGGTCAGTCTTCATGAAGACAGAGCAATCCTAAATAAGCATGCATCTAATTGCTGAGCTTCAAATTACATGGAGAAAAACTGACAAAACAGGAGAAAATTAACAAACCTACATAGAGACAAAGATTTCAACACTCCTCTCTCCATAACTGATAGAATAGGTGGATTTTTAAAAAATTCGAACAATATGACAATAATATTCGAACAATAATATGTGTAGTTTTTAATATTTTTAAAACTACACATAACATGGTCAAATATACATCCTTTTTGAGTGCAAATGGAACATTCACCAAGGTAGACCTATGGCGGGCCATAAAAGAAGTCTTAGTACATTTTAAAGAATTGAAATCATATTAAGTATATTCTCTGATCTAAATGAAAATAAATAAAAAATGAATAGCAAGGGAGTGGTTCCATAGTGTCACGGTTAGCACGTCTGCTTTACATGCAGAAGGTCCTGGGTTCACACCCCAGGTGGAGCCATAGACCATACCCCAGGTGCACCAGGCCCCAGGTGAACCAGGCCCCCGAGTGTGTCAAGTGCACAGGAGGTGCCAGGCCCTGGGGGCGTGACGCCTCGCCTTCAGAGATCCAGTTCTTAAGGGGAGATGGCAACATCAAATGAGTCAAAGTGGAAGTAGGAGGAGAATTAAAGAGGCGGGGTGGGGGGGGCGGGGAATGAATAGCAAAAATATAACTGGAGAATCCCCATATTTTTTGAAATTATGTAAAATTCTTCCAGGTAATCCATGGGTGAAAGAAATCACAAGGAAATTTTGAAAATATTTTTAACTAAATGATAACAAATATAAAACATATCAAAATGTGCAGGATGCAGCTATGACAGTGTTTAAAAGGAAACATATAGCCTTAAATGCTTACATGAGAAAGAACACATTTTGAAATAAATAATCTAAGCTTCCTACACAAGAAGTTATATATATATACCTTTTTTAAAATGCTAAATTAAACCCTAAGTGAATAGAGGGAAGGAAATAATAAAGAGCAAAATCAGTGAACTAGAAAACAGGAAAACAAAAAGAAGTTTCTCTCTCTCCTTCCCATTCGCTCCCCTCACCCCACCTCCACCACATGCCCACTGGGGAAATTTAGCTATTGCCCTGTTAAGAAGAGCCCTATGTGGTGAGGAACAAAAGCTGCCTACCAAAAGTCATGTGACTGAGTTTGGAAGCAGATTCTCCAGTGCAAGTAAGTCTTTGGATGACTGCAATATTAGCCATTATCTTTACTACAATAGCCTAATAGAGCCTGAGTCAAAACCACCAGTAAGCAACTCCTAGACATAATACCACTTACAATAGTATCAAAAAATATAAAATACTTAGACATAAATTGAAGAAAAAATGTGTAAGACCTCTATGCTAAAAACTACTTAACCATTTCCGAGAGAAATATTCAAAGCCCTGAATAATTAGGGAGACATACCATGTTTATGAATCAAAAGATTCAATATTATAAATAGGTCTATTTCCCCTAAATTAATCTATAGAGTCAATGAAACTAACAATCAAAATTCCAGATGGCCTTTTAAAAGAAATTGACAGACTATTTTTAAAACTAGTCTAGAATAGTCTAGACTATTCAAAGGACCTAGAATAATCAAAACAATGTTGAAAAGAAATAACAAATTTGGAGAACATAAAATATCTGAAGTTGAGACTGTCTATAAAGCTACAGAAATGGAGACAGTATAACATTTACATAAGGATAGGTATTTAAATAAATGAAACAGAATAGACAGAAGCAGAACCAAACACAGTCAATTAATTTTCAACAAAGTTGCCAAGGTATTTGATAAGTAAAGGATAGTGTTTTCAACATAGTTCTAAAAGAACCAGATACCATATTTTTAAAAGATAAAAATAAACTTGACCCTTACCTCACAGCATACATAAAAATTAACTCAAATTTGATCATAGAAATAGAAGCTAAAGCTGTAAAACTTCTAGGAAAATATATGAGAGAAAAAATCTTTGTGACCACAGGATAGGCAAAAAAATTTTTAGATAGAATAGATAAAAAGCACAAAACATAAAAGAACTACTTATAAATTAAACTTTATCAAAATTAAAGACTTCTTCTAGTCCAAAAACATCATTAAAGAATAAAAAGATGATCCATACACTGAAAGAAAACATTCACAAGAAACATACTTAACGAAGATCTTGTATCAAGAATGTTTAAAGAACTCCCACAAGTAGACAGGAAGAAGACTAAAAGAATGTTCTAGTAGGCAGAAGATCTGGACAGATGCTTCACAAAAGATATACAAATGTCTAAAAAATGAGTGAAATGATGCACAACATATTTGATCATCAAAAGAATTGCATATTTAAACCCCTACAGATCATCGAATTATCTAAAATTAAACAATGACACTATCAAGCTTGGTGAGGATATGGGAATGTAAAATAGAACCACTTTGGAAAACAGAATCCCCGTTACTTATGAAGTTTAACATATAAACTTCTCATACAACCCAGAAATCCCACACCTAGGTCTTTACCCAAGAGAAATAAAAATGTATGTGCACTCAAAAATTTGTACATAAATGTTCATAGCAACTTCATTCATATCAGCCAAAAGCTGTGAGCAATCTAAATTTCCATCAACTGGAAAATGGATAAACAAATTGTAGTATATCCATATAATGGAATACTACTCAGCAATAATATTGATACATACAACAAAATGGGTGAATGTCAAAAATATTATGCCAACAAAAGGTATATTTTATAAGATTGCATGAAAATCTAGAACAGGCAAAACTAATCAATAGTAATAGAAATTCAGATCAGTGATTGCCTGGGGCCAAGGATGGCAGAGATTTACTCCAAAGGAGCAGGGAATTTGGAGGGAGGGGTTAATAGAAATGGTCTATGTCTTGACTGGGATAGTTGTCACATAATTATACACATTTATCAAAATGTATTAAACTGTTCATTTAAAATGTATGTATTTTACTGAGTGTAAATTATACCTCAGTGAAACTTATTTTTTTATTTATTTTTATTTATTTATTTTTTACAAGATTAGTAAATGTATTTTATTTTTAAATAATTGGGAGGTTTTAACATATCAAGTTACAGTGGTAGTCTAGTGGGTTTTTTTTTTCTTTTTTTTCCCTAATCTACCTCTCCCCTTCCCCTTTCCCCCTACCCTCTGGTAACCATTAGTCTATTGTCCATGTCTATGAGTCTCTCTTTGTTTGTCCTGTTCATTTGTTGCTTTTAGGTTTATATTCCACGTAAAACTTATTTTAAACATAAAAAATATGAATCAAGTGTCACAGAATGACTAATGTATGTTTTACCATTCAAAGTGGTATACAAGATTTTGAGATAGAGCTTTCTGAAAGGCCTGTTTCCTGTTAGACTGTACTTATTGTGCATCTCTTGTCATGAACAGTGATGTACCTATAATGAATTGTGTTTTCCAAATATGGTAGCATCACACAGCTATACTACAGTATGATCTTGCTACCTTTCCCATCTAAAAGTGAGATTTGTCTTCCCTCCCTTTATTTCTGAGTTCATTTGTAACTTGCCTAGAACCAAGAGAAATGCAGCAGCAGAGACACTGCATGACTTCTGAAACTAACTTAGGCCTCTTCCCCCTGGCTCATCGAAGCACTAGCATCAGAACCTATGTCAGTGCTCCAACTCCCCGAGGCTACCATGCTGTGAGGAAGCCCAAGTGGAGAGACCACCTGGAGAAGCCCTGAGACTACATGGAGAGAGAGAGGGTGGGGGAGAGATGTCCAGTCAGACCTAAGTCCTTCAGGTGCCTACCGTTCTGGCTCCAGCCACTGCCTGATGACAACCCCTTTTGAGACCCCACCATCACAGCCCTTTCCACAGAAACCGTGGGGTGATTTGAGAGGCAGTACGAGAAACTGGTACAATACCTACAGCAAAGCCACAGTTGACACAGTGCTCGAAATCAATAGAAGAAGGACGTGCGATACCATCGTTTTTTAAAATAAGCCTAGAACTATTCCTCTTTACTTGGGCTCACGTTCCCGATGTAGGAGTCAGCACATATTCCTTTACTTCAGAGACTGACTGAAACATGCACTCCCTGTTACCCTAGAAGAATGGCATTGAATTAATCACCAGTGAAACAGCCTGGCTCTTATACAGGAGTGGTGACAGATAAACTGCTAAATGCACAAGCACAGTACATTCCTCTTTTCTACACCCTGGACTCACTCTGAGGCTACTGGAAAAAGAATTTCACCAAAAGTATATGGTACACAGGATTGCCCTAAGCCTAAGAGCACTTCAGAAACACAGGCCTGTTTTTTTCTTTCTCAGTAAGGTTCAGGATATACATTATTATGTAAGACATGGCATTAGACCAGGAGCTGGCCCAAACAGATTTTGAAAAAGAATTCTACCACAAAATATATCAATCTTGCTTCATCAGCATGTTGCCAGACAAGCTAAACTTCAGGGAGGCCTACCCACAGGTAGGCATAAGTCCCGCCATGGCAGATAATGGGCAAACTGCCTTTATCCTGAACAAAATCCACCCATCCATGTCTGCTTGGCAACCAGCATGAAATAAGTTGAAGCGAACCAAAAATGTAGCCACAAAGAAGTGTGCGTACACTCACGCGCACACACACGTGCGCGTACACACACACATACACACACACACACACACACATGTTCTCACTCACTAGTCAAGGAAAGGGTACAAATAGAAATTAAGTATGTACATGTGTTTATTTTAACGGAAGTGTTTATTTTCCAGTTTCCATAGGAAATAAGTGAGCCAATATTATCTTCCAAAAGTAAATACCTTCATGCAAAACTCCCTAAAACTGATCCCAAGCCAAGATTCCTGCTGCAGCCTCCTCTTGTCCTCATACCTCCAAATCTTCACACTGTAGTCTAAAGCACAGAGGATTATTAACAGAGAGGCATGGCCTTGCTTCTTCCCCTAGCAATTCTGAAAGTTGAATCACAGAGTCTTTTGTATCCCTCTTGCCAGATCCTAGTGCTTGAAACAGCAGATAAAACCTAATGGGAAACCAGAAATGTGAGGACTCCTGGAAGTTTGACCCCATAAGTTCCTCTTGGCCATGGACACCTTACACAGCTAATTAATCCTCTACGTGAATCTTTTCTGGACTTATATAAGCCAGGAAGGCTGGAGTCTGGTTATGGTTGTATTCTTACAGAGCCCTTTGAGTTTTGTGTTGCTGTGCTTTTAGTAGTATTTGCCCAAATGTTTTTAAGTGTTGTTTGCTTGCCTTAATAAAAGACTGTTGTTAAGATCCTACTCACCAATCACTTTCTCCTTCATCAGTGCCAGAATTTTTAATATCATCTGCCTAATTTTAAAAGAGCCAGATATTTTAAATGTCCATGTCATGATCACTATGTATTTTTTATCACCAAAGGCTACATTTTCTAGGCATCTTCCTTTTTTGGAAATGCAGTAAGTCCCTGACATTTTGAGGGGACAGGTCCAGAGACCTTCCCCAACCCTAAAATCTCAGACACAGGAATGTTTATTCAGGCCTCTGGCTCTGGGTCAACAGTTCTGAATTTCCTTTGTATGTCATCACTCTGACCACATTTTGACCCGGATAAATGCATATAAATGGAGAAAGCATAACCAACTACAGATTGATACTCAGAAAAAGATTAAATTCTTGAAGATAAGTATGAACAGAGACCTGAAAGGAATCCAAGCTTTCTGTTCTTAATAAAAATTAAACTCATGTATATTAAAGATTAGTTGAAATCATTAGACGGACTACAGAAAAATTAATAAGACTCTTTTATCATTACAAAGCGCATATTCTGTTGTTGCTCAATATATTCACTGGATGAATTCTAGCCTAACTATAGATCTTAAAGCCTTTACGTGTCATTACAATATAAATGAAAAAACACTGTGCATGTCACCTAAAAGATATACCTGCAAAGACTGTTAAAAATAAATAAATAAATAAGTATTTAGGAAAGTATTTAAAAGAGCCCATTGGTGATAATGGAAAAATTGTACTCAACCAAATGTCCAAGAAAGGCAAAACAATTAAGGAAATAATTGTTCATCCATTCAATGAACTATAAGGCAAACACTAAAATAATTAGTGAGTAATCATTGCATTGTGGATGTCACTGTCCCAAAGAGCCCTGGGCTCTTTAGGAGACATTACTCCATTCACTGAGCTTAAGTTAAGCCCCCATTCAGGAAGTAATCCTCTTGGACAGCTAAGCACTCCCTACTTGCAGGCACTGATTCTATTTATTCATTTATTCAGCAAATTCCAGCATATTGGTGCTAGAATGCTAACCTCATGATTGAGTTTAGTCGAGAAATATTATCTATTAATTATAAATTATTGATATAACAGCTGCCATCTTCAATGATTTACTGACGACCCTTAGCTTGGAATCCCAGCTCTGCCACTAATTATATGACTCTGGGAAAGACAACTAATTGTCTAGTCTTTAGTTTCCTTATTTATAAATAGAGATGATAACACCTCTCTCTGAGAGTTGTGAGGATAAAATAAAACAGCATATGTAAAGTGCCTGGCATATAGATAAGGCTCCGTTGACAGGTATTATTGTTTTCTTTTTTACTTCTGCATAAAGCTATTGTAGCTGCCTACCACTCAACTATTCACAAACATACGAATCAAATGTAATTTACACACATAAGAAACACACTATTTACCTTCTTTTGGTATTCATAATTCATGGTAGAAAAGATGTGGTCTCTTTCCTAAGTAGAATTTTAATTAAGACCCTTTATGTGCTCAAGCCTGGGCTGTGAGGTTGTGGATGGATGTGTCAAGTCATCACAAAAAGAGAAAGGAATACTCATCAAAAATCGATTACATAGTAGGCACTGTTCAAGACATATATATATATATATATATATACTTTAACACATTACTATCCCCATCTTAAAGTTGAAGAAACAGAGGCTTAAAATGGTTAAGTAACTTGTCCTAGATTCCAACAATGAAAATGACAGAATGGGGATTCATATTTGGGTCTGTTTAATTCCCAAAACCACACTTTCTGTTATGTTCAGCTGCCAAGTTTAGTTTCTTACCACAGTGTCACAAACTATTGTTATAAGAAAATGAGACCAATGTTTACTATCCATCATGGCTAGGTTTTAAATCAAGCCTAAGGATATAAAACTCATGACCTCTATGTCTTAAATAAAAACCCTCTTGAATTAAAACAAAACAATGGAAAATGCCTTAGTAATAATATTTGAAAAATCCTCAGAATGTGAGCTATCAGCTGGCTTTGTTTAGTGGAATGTCCCTGCACAGATGAATGGACATCGGTGGGTGTCAGAGTGGTCAGTTTTGCCAGAGTGGAATAAGTGAGTCTAAAGCTATGTGTTCTCTTTTCCTGGTCACCAAGCTATAGTTTAAACCTGTCATAATTACTCTTTTTTATGGTTTGTAAACCATCATCCTAAAGGGATTACAGATTCTGATTAGTTTTAATTTTAAGTGGAAAAATGAATTAGTTTCATTATTTTAGTATATAAATCATGTAGACAAAGAAAATTGTGTGTGTCAGTACATTTTCTAGTTCTACAATGCTCTGACAATGCACACTTTTCCAAACACCCACTACCCACAGGTGGGCCCCAGAGTGGGTGGCCCATCTGTGCCACTATTGCTAGCCTCTACCACTGCCAAGGGCTAGCTCTTACCCCAGCATCTGGTACATAATAGGTGTTCGGTAAAGATGTGTCCAATGAATAAATGAAGGAAAACATGTCTACCCAAACCAGCAAAGAAACTTAAAATAATTCTTTCCTGATTTTCTCATGCTAAGGTTGGCTGTTCTTTCTACCTGTGCTTCCTGCCCACCAGCTGAAGCCTCCCAACCCGCAGGCCATATGCAGTCCTGAGTTTTCTTCTTTAAGATCATGATATCTGTCTACCCCACAGGTCTTGAGAGGATCAAAATAGCTGAAGCTGTCAGAAGCTCTGGAGTCACAGTATATGCCCCATACCTTCAAAAATGGGCAGAGGGGAATGTGGCTGATTTTCATCCTTGGCCACATGTTAAAATCATTTGAGAAGATTTCAAAAAATAGAAACCCTAGGTCATATTCTAGTTAGATCAGAATCTCTGAGGTTAAGGAATGAGCACTAACATTTTTTAAATGTTCTCCTGGTAATTTGAAGGTACAGTTAAAATTGAAGATCGTGAGGCTGCAGGAGACCAAGAAGAGGGAACATCAGCCCACACAAGCAGAAGGAAATGTCTTGCTCTCCGAGAAGGGAAAGATAAGAGGATGTGGAACGCAGTACGGAGCAGTACCTACGGTTGGCAAAATGCCCTTTCCCAGCTCTGTGGCCCTCATTGCTGCCCTTGGCCTACCTCCAAATGGCCCTGGAGCAAGCTGTCATCTCATCTTGGACCGGCCAATAGGAGCCTGCCCAGGCATCCTCCTCTTTTAAAACAGTACTAGCCTCCAGGTCATGATCTCAACCCAACTTCCCAGCTCCAGTTCTCACAAGCCCTGTTCCATCTCTACCCCCTCTCTCACTGCCTCCAAGTGACAAACCACAAATGAATATTGATGGATTGTGCATAAACCCAGGGCACTGGAAAGGACCAATCTCAGTCAGTCTAAAGGCAAGCTAGAGGAAGGAGCATAACCAGAGATCCCAAATGTCAGAGCTCTTTGTCAGAGTCACTGATTTATTACATTGGAAAAAATGCCCCTGAGATCTAGTGTGATATATGAAATAGACACACACACACACACACACACACACACTCACAGAGTTTGGAGTCTGAAGCCTTAAGTTAACAGCCCAACTGTTATGGACTAAATGTTCGTGTCCTCCAAAATTTATATGTTGATGCCCTAACCCCATCCCTACCCCAGTGTGGCTATATTTGGAGGGCCCTTCTAAGGAAATAAGTAAGATTAAATGAGATCATAAGAGTAGGGCCTTGGTCTGATAAGATTAGTGTCATTATAAGAAGAGATATCAGGGAGCTTGCTTGCTCTCTTTCTCTGTCATGTGAGGACACAGTGAGAAGACTGCTCTCTGCAAGCCAGGAAGAGGGTTCTCACCAGGAACCAACCCAGCCAGACCTTAATCTAGGACCTCTAGTCTCCAGAACTGTGAGAAAATAAATGTCTGTGGTTTAAGCCACCCAGTCTACGGTATTTTGTTACTAATACATCAACTTTAGACAAGTCACAACGTCTCCAAGCCTCAGTTTCCTCATCAGTGAAAGAGGGATGACTCCTACCTGTTCGTAAACATCAAATGATGTAATGTATGTTTTAAGGGCTCTGCAAACAGTAGAGTATTAAATAGGCATTAATCATTCATTAGTCTTCACCTTCGTGCTCTCATACTTTAATCCTTGTGCTAGCTGAGCATTTACCACATTCTATTAAATTGAAATGTTTTTTTCTGTCTCCTCTATCAGGCTGTAAAATCCTTATGTCCAAGAGCCAAGTCTCATTCATCTTTGTATCCCCAGTGCCAAGACACACAATCATTGCTCAAGAAATTATTATGGAACATCCCCAGGTGGCGTTATTCCTCAGTGCCCCATAGTACCTTCATACATACTTCTGTCACTTAGCATCAGGTATTAAAGTTATTAATTTTTGTGTTATTCTTTCTCAGTAGGGTCTAAGCTCCTAGGGGGTAGAGACCACATATTATCATTACCGTGTCCCTAATGACCAGTACAATGCCTGGTATCTAGTAGGAACTCAGTAAATATTAATGGAAAGGAAGGAAATTACTAATTTCTTAAGAAATTTGCACCCTTGAATTTCAGTGTTCACAGCTGCCCTGTATTCAATCCACTACTCCAATGGAACAAATTAAATGTCCTTTATCCCAATAAGTCTTTTTTCAAAGGGCTCCTAAAAGGTTCCAGCTCATAAAGCTCTTTTATCCTATTATAACCAGTAAAGGATCTGAATGCACCAATTTATTGTACAAATCAATATCATCTCCCAGAGAACCAAGACTAGTCATTTATACCAACTGCAGTTGCTATGCAACCACCCTCCAAAGCTCAGGTTGAAAGATTCAGGGTTAAGGTAGTAATTTTTCCCACCTGGAAGGGACTGTAATCTCTAAGGAAAAATATGACATTAAGCAGATTCACTCAATCTTCTTACAAAAGAAAATTTAACCACATCAGAAAGTACACTTTCTAGGCTTCCTAAGCTATGCATGTATGGCCTGTTTAGAAATAGTTGTGTATATTTAGCTACTGGAACCCAAACAAACACTATATATAAAATTATATACTTTATAAATTTTATATGTTTATAAATATGTATATATGCATATTAGAAAGAGAGTAAATACCATTTTTTTATACCAAAGAAGTTCCATGAGGGTCAAATCATCCCATTTCCTTTTACAGAAGTAAACTTTCTAAATGAATTTCTATTTTCTCATGGCAAAAATAAATTTAGAAAATACAGAAATATTTAAAGAAGAAAATAAAAAATCTATATAAAAAAGTCTGGATAAAACCACTATTAATATTTGCTATGTAACCTTCCAGATGCTCATACATGCATGTATGTATATTTACATATGTATAATTTTTTAAATGTTCTTATGTATAAGCATTTGGAAAATATATATAACTATATGTATATCTTTAGTTAAACTATATATATTCTTACTAGAATGGGAGCATACTATACATGCATAGTTTGGATACCTCCTTTCTTTAAAACTTCATACCATACCATCAATGTCTTTCCAAGTCAACATATAGTTATATCATTATTTTTAAGGCTGAATAATATTATATCTTATATATATTATAATGTATTTAATTATTTTCCTATCGTGTCTGTATTTTACTCTTATAAATAATGTGAAAAGCATCCTTGGGTACGCATCTTTGAAAACTCATCTGATTGTTTCAGTAAGACTAATTCACAGATTGGATCAGAGATTATGTATTTATTTTAAGGCTTTTAGATCATTTACAAGCAAATAACTTAATAGTGGACAATTATCTCAAATCCAGGATTTTAGATCAATAAAAATGTAGTCAAATTTGTGCATAATTTTAAATATTTCAAAAGTAATAATCTAAGGTTTTAAAGACATACTATAACAAAATCATTTGAAGTTCCTCCCCTCATTTTTCTGTATACTGATCCACTCTATACTCTGCTGTCCTTTACCAAACAAACCAAGCTGCCTGTCCTTGCTCCCTAAGTTGGTACTTACGGTCTTCACTCCCTATAGCTCCTTCTCTTGATTTTACCTGTTGTTACCAGCTACACTTTAGAATTGACTATTGATGGCTCTCCCTTGGGCTCACAGCTGAGCCTGAGGAACAGCTTCAGAAACCCCATGTAAGATCTAAAACAGGCTCGTGATTCATATGCTCATAAAAGGTGGATGTCTTAAAAACATTTAGTTTGTAGTAAATTGACAGTTGCCTTTCAAAAGACATGTTGACTTCTGTTCAAACTTCTTTCTTCTTTGTTAAAAATAGTTAAAAGACTAGTTTCCCTATTTCCCAACATGCCTTGTTTTTCCAAGTCAACACATACCCTTCTACCAGAGTAATCTTCTTAAGTATGCAACTTTGATCATTTTGGATCCTATTCAAGAACAGTAAGGCTTCTCACACCAATAAAATCCAAACTCCTAAGGATGACATTCAAAGTCCCTCCAATTTTACTCCATATTATTCTTATTCCTCGACCAGACTATTTCCCATTCTGTAAATAAAATCTATTTCTACTCTATACATTTGCCTAACATTGCTCCTATTGCCCCAATCTTTCCACTTTCAAGTACATTTTTATATTGCCCCCAAAATGTATCCATTCTTCAAATTTTCTTAGTTATGGCACCTCCTTTAAGAAATCATCCCCATTTCCTCCAGTCAAGATAGAATCTCTTCAAGGAAGCAAAATCAAGAAATACACAAAGTGTCCAGGACCAGGTGGCAGAGATCCAGATCTACACTTGCTAAGAACATCTGAAAGTTCACCATCTTGGAAATAATAAACAGTATTCTACTGCATCAAAGCCCTTCTCAAACAACAGAATCTAAAAACATCAAGTGAAATACAACTGGGCCAGAGAGAGGTTATTAAGACTATAAGACTAATTCTCACCTCCTTTCTGTCTTCTAATAACGCTCAACAATGCTTGGTTCAAAGGTAGGGGCAAAACTTTAATAATTCCCAGCTGGTGCCAGAACCCTCATTTCCACGCACTATCAGGTCTCCTTGTTCCTTCACCTCTCTCAATCCTGAATAACAGAATACATAAGCAGATAAGGGTCAAAAGATATATAAAAACAGAACTGTATCCTACAACTTGGAGCAATCCACCTAGGAAGCCAACTTACTATCTACGACTGCCACCAGCCCAGGAAGCCAAAAATAACCCCTGTAGCTAATGGTTCAAAATGGCCAAGACTTGAATAATATTCAACTGACAGTTTCTTTAATTTTTGCTCCCATTTCCAACTTAGAACCAACTAGAGAAAGTCAGATAGGGACTGCTAGTTGATCACATAGGATGTCTCACTTTTAATGGGATATATATATCCTATAACTCCCCATGCCAACAGCCTCCAATTAGAGCATATCTTTTAATGACTTGATTAAGAGTTGTTAATCAAGTCTCTGCCAAACACAAATGGTGGTAACTAACTCCCTTGTGACAGCAAGCTCTCAATAAATAGCCTTTGCTTGTCCTCATTCAGGTAGTCTTCATTTATTTGCACAATTTCAATTCAAACCGTGATGCTGAGAGGTGACTCAAATTTTTTTCTAATAAACACCTTTCATGATCTTGATTCAACCAGCAGTGGGTACACTATCGTGACCAAAAGTTAGTTCTTTTTCATTTGAGACGTCAGAGGCCAGTGTGGCAACCCAGAGGGCCCTATATCAGAAAAGTCTGGACCCCTGGCTGGGAACTCGGAGTCCTCTCCTGGATCTGCCATTAACTTGCTTTATGATCTCAAACTTGTCTCTTTGTTTCTCATCTACGAAATGGAGATAAATCCTATGTTCATTCACAGGCTTGGTATAAGGATAATACAGAATACAATACATGACTGTGTTTAAAATAGTTTCTAATTATAAAATGTAAGATATTATTGTGGACACATGCAGCCCTTCTTTTAACACCCCCTCGAGTCTCAGACATGGGAGAGATCAAATAGGGATAAAGAAGGAAGAAAAAAAAATTGGCTCAGGGCACATTAGCTGGACGAAGTGAGGAAGCACTAGCTGGCCAACGGCTGGAGCTGATTCCTGGTCATGTTATTCTATGCTTTTAAACTCCCCCACACAGCCCATCCTCCGCCAAAATACATAAACCTCTTTGAATTACACTCCTTCTCTTACAGGAGCAATTGACTACAGTTGGATGTGATTTTCTTTTGTTTGTTTTAATTTATGGATGAACAGGAATGCTGCCCTGCCTCCTTTTTTTTTTAAACAAGCACCACTCCTCCATCAGAGGTCCTCTACTGGGGTCTTACTTAGCTTTCTGGTAAATTTCTTTGATAATAATAATTGTGGTTAGAGGCAGCTCCAAGCACAGCCCCGGGTCCTGAGGCTCACTATGGACTTTCCCCAACTCAGCCTAGGGCAGTAAATCACTAACTCCTCGAAGACTGGGTTAGGCAGGAGGGCGCCTGGAGAGCCCTTTCGCTGGCTTCAGGAAGGAAGCTGCCTGGGTCTCATTCCAGGATGACAGCCTCCATAAAGGAGAAGAGTTTGAGGAACATAAAAGGGAAGAAACCAAGACCTATAAACACACTTTTCATCTCTCAGCCAGCACCTGTTATTGTGCAAGATAAGAAGAGAACCAACTTTAAAAGAGTGCTCAGGAAAGCATCTCAGCTTAGAGTTTCTCACTTAAAATGCCCACAAATGACTTTTGTCACACCACATCTCCCAATTAGAAGGTAGCTTTTGACTGAAGTACCCCCAGAAAGGCAAATTACATAATAACATCTCAATCCTAAGTAGAAAAATGGGACCACTTTTGATTTTTCCTGACTTCAATATTAGTAGAGAACTCTAGTTCTAAGACTAGCATTTTGTATGTGTATGCTCAACTTCAAAAGAGAGAGCATGTGTGAGTTTATGAAAAGTCATCTATTTCCTTTTCTTAGAGAGTCACAGTGCATATTAGTATGCTGAATGCTCTGAGAAGTGCTGCACTGAAGAAATGTGTTTATCTAAAACATACCATTCCCCATGTTTACTTGATCACAAAACGCTTTTTGGTTATGTATGCAGAACCACCTATTAATATTCTATGGAAAACATTGCCCCACACACACCAAAAAAAAGAAAAGCCTGCATTTGACTATTTAGATTCTGTTTAGTTTGAAGAGAAAGGCAAATTTGCCTCCAAAATAAATTTTCAGTGTATGATTTCTCAGTGGAATAATGCTAACATTCATTCCCATGAACCCCAGTCCCCTGGACAAAGAACAAGTGGTGGCTCCTCTCAACTCTTCTCCTTGCCCCCAACTCCCACCTTCCACTACCTCTCACTCTCTTCTACCACACCTCCCCAGTGAAGGCAAGCTGATGGTTTTGTAGAGTCCACGTGGCAGGGAGCAGAACAATTAAAATGGATACCAGCCAAAGAAATCTGTGAAGCAGATGATAATGGCAGATATACATTCAGAGCATTTTTATGTGGTTCTTAAATGGAAAGAAAGATTTCTCTTCTTTCAATCCTTCTGTTCGTAATTTTTAACAAATGGGCTTCTTGGAATAAGCAAATTTAGAGATGGAAAGAAAAGATCTGTATATGAAACTAAAGTTTTAATTCGAGAGAGCATCCTTAAGAAAAAGTGCCAGGCAATTTGTAAGACCCAATGGAGGAATGATTTTAAGCTTATCCATGGAAAATAGTTCACAATGTAATGTTAAGTGAAAAAGCAAATTATAAAACTATATATACAGAGTGATTCATTTTTGTAAATGCAGTAGACTCAATTTTTGTGGAAAGAAGACTATAAGAGTTAATACTGAATTGACGGAAGTTAGCTCTAAGTGGAGGAATTTTTTTATTTTCTCTTTTGTTTATCTATTTGTTCTAACTTTTATCAAATAAAAATAATGTTTTTAACAATAAAAAAATATTTTAGAAATGTTCTAATCTACCACTCATGTTATCTGTAGGGAAATATCTAAGGATGGAGAAGCAGTTTCCCTTGTGGAAAGGAAAGATCATGAGACCTGGCAGTGTGGACAGTGAGTAGGCAAAGGAAGGACAATATTCTCTACAGCACTTAGTGCAGGCTTATGCACCCAGTAGGAAACAAGCACTTGCCAGACAAGATAAACTATAAGACAACAGCAGGAAGTCATGATTCTAAATATTGGGGACAACCAGCACGTCCCAAGCTAGACCAACCAATGAGTACAGAGAGATTACAAATAAGATTGAAATCTCAACATTCAGTTCCGAAGCAATACCATCACTACCACCACCCACATATACCCATATACCTGAATTCCTGCCCCCATATAGTCCAAAGACTTCCAGGGTTATAACCCAAATGTCCACCAGTTGATAATTCCTTGGACTGATTGCCTTAGGTCACAACATGGTGGAGGTGTCACATATATAATTATGGTCCCTGCCTGCCCTCTTCCATCCAGCCCTGTTTACCACTGCTGCTCCGTCACCCACTAAGGCCAACTGGTCTCCTCTAAACCCAGCTCAGCTGTCCTTTTCCCTATCCAAACATTTGAGAAACATCTGCTTCTCACCAGAACTGCAGAAGGGATCCCCACACAGATCCTCCAGTTCTCTCCTTGGTTCCACAGCCTCATTCTCTGTAAGATGAGCAAGTACCGCAGAGTTTGGAAGGGGAACTGGTAGTGATACAGGGGAGTAATAGCCATATCTGGGCAGCTAAGCACAGCCTCACATAATCTCTGCTCTCTAATATTGAAGCCCTGCTGCTTAACTTGGACCAATCTGCCAAAAATTTTTCCTCGCACAGTGATTTTTTTAAATCCAGGTTTTGTCTCACTCTTTCCTCCGGCTTCCTGTCGATTGCCTGAGTACCTCAGAAAGTTCAGTACGTATCAAAATTCCAAAAATGGACAGAGTTCACATGTTTTCCCACAAGACTTTTGGCTCCAAGTAAAGCAAAATATATAGTTAAATCTCTTTCCCTGAATAGCCTATGTTAGTTGAGACATTAAGACGTACCCCCAACTTCTAAAGATGGTTAAAGGACTAATCGGCCCCAAAAACAAACAGACTTGTTAAGGGTGATATTGTTAATTCCACATGCCAGCCTCTCACAGTCTTATTTCTGATATAGTCATAATGCCTCTCACATAGGGGACTGTGCAAAATAAAAGATTTTACTCAAAATTCCCACTCAAGGACTGGGAGGAGCTTGATTAATTTCCTCTAACCTCCCTATATTATAGACGAGGAAACAGGTTCATGGTCACTCAAGGCAGATAGTGGTAAAAAAAAAAAAATGGATTCTATGCCTCCCAATTTCTAATTCAGTGAAACAGAATACTAAGACCCTGATATGAAAAATTAACAATAGTAATAGCATAATATACATAATTAGAAACAGTTAATTAACTCAGATTCAAACTGTGTACTAGTTTGTATTTTTTTCTTTGACAAATGTCATTCTCTTTAGTCTTTAACATTTCCTCTTTTTATGTGGATTTACATAACTGAAAACTTCAGAAAGTCATGTGAACTTCAGGTGAGGCTTGATCTAACAGTTTAACATTGACACCAAAGACTGACTTCTTCAGGGTCTTCTTCATCCTAAAGTTTCATCCTGTGGTTGGAAATGGACTCCAAGGGCTTCCAGTGCTACTTAATTTTTGTTGATATCCAGCAGGAATGGAGTGTCTTGTTATATAGGCTTTTTGAAATTTCAAGAAAGTTTCTTTCTAAAAGGCCTCTAGAAAATGTTTCTCCACAGCTTATTGGATCAAAATAGGTCACATTGTGATCAAGGGAAAAGAATGTCACGATTTGGTTTAAACCAAAAAGGGCACACTCCAGATCTGAAGTTGGTCAGGGTCATCTGTCCCAGAAACGGAGATATGTATGGGACAGGGGAGCTGGAGAGGTGACAAGGGGTGAATTCTGAACAGAAATCAGAGCCTGTTACAAAAAAAGGAAGAGAGAAATAAGTTAAAATGGCACAGGGTCACCACAGTCATGATATAACATGAATATCTACCCCAGAAAAAGCCATCCAAGAGGAAATAGCATATTTGTGTTACGAACTGAGGGTAGAGGTTACACTTGCCCACTGCATAAAATTTCACTTTCAAACCCTTTTCACCTTTTTCATATATAATGATAAAATATATCATCAATAATGAGTATATCATCTCAGAGACTCCCTCATGAATTCTTAAAAGTCATCATACAATTTTTGTATTTTATGTGAAATATTTAAAGTTAAAATATTTGCAATCAATTTTCCGAACTAAAAAATCTAAGAACACAGTTTTCCAGAATACTGCCCTTGCTTGAGACACCAGCATAAGTTTGGGATTCCCCAAAGCCACTTTCATTTCAGAGCAGCTGGCTATAAATTTGAGGATCCCCACAGACTCTCTCAGGTTTGATAATCCACTATACTTACAATTTTATTGTAGTAAAAGGGTAGATATTAGAACCAGCCAAAGGAAGATATGCACAGGGATATATATGGAAGGATTCCAAAAGTAAAGCTTCTATCATCCTCAAGGATGTGTTACCCTCCTAGCATTGAAGTATGACAATACTCAAAGCATACTGCCAACCAGAACGATTGCCTGAGTTTAGTGTCCAGAGTTTTTATTGGTGTTTCATTACATAAGCTTGATTGATTGAGTCATTGGCCATGTAACTCAACCCCCAGTCCTCCTCCCATCCCCCAAAGTTGGACTGATATGGAAGTTGGGATGATATCATGTGGCTCAAATCCCCAATCCTCTAATCATATAGTTGGTCTTTCTGAGTGACCAGCCCCATCTTGAGTCATTTCATTAGCATAAACTGCAAGGTATCATCTGACTGTCCAACCACAAAAAAGAAAAGACAGTCCTAACACTCTGGAAATTTTAAAGGCTTAGAGTTTACCTCCCAGGAACCAGGGACAAAAGCCAGCCAAAATCTTTATGACACATATTTCATTTAGATCAGTTATATTACTAAAGTTGTATTAAAATATTTTGCTATATTTAATATTATTAATAAATCAAGGAAAACATCCATCTCTTCACCATTTAACAAGTCCCATAAAATGCTTAATTTATTTTAAGTTAATTATGTAACATAAAATATGATTTCTCAAGAAACAGAATTTAAAATTTGCATCATATTTGAATTAGGGCCTAAATATTTATGTAGCTAGAGACTAAATTTAACTATTCTGGTATCAAGAATAAACAAAAACTGTTATCGTGACCCAATGTTTAAATTCTTACATTTTATTTTTTTAATTAAAGAATTTAGTTTTATGATTTTGTGGAGTTTTTAAAAGACAGAGAGAAGGTTTTCGAATACTATTTAGAAACATTTCTCTGCAAATAATCCATTGCAGGGTATTTAACCTTTGTTTTCAATACATAAAAAGTCAATTGGTTTTAAACACCAATGTATTTTCTGTTTTTTCACTCCGGAGTTTTTAAATTAACACTGGGGTTTCTCTTACAATGTTGGTAGAGGTGGTAATTCATTACTTTAATTCATTAGTTTATCTATGCTAACATGGGCTCCACAGTATCAATGGTATAAAATGAAAACGAAGTATTATTTAAAAGACTATAGTAGAGACTCACCCTTTTACTCTTTTATAAATTAACTGAACTACCAATCACACTGTCAATACCTGCTTTTCCTTGCTTTGAAAGATTTCTTTGTTTAAATCAACCTATTGAAGTATAATTAAAAATACTATAAACTGCATCTATTTAAATTCGAAAACTGATGACTTTTGACAACTGTATATATATATATATATATATATATATATATATATACATACATACACACATGAAACCACCACTATGATCAAAATACAAAACATTTCCATCACCCTCAAAAGATTCTTCCTTCTCTTCATCCCAAGCTCCACTGATGTACTTTTTGTTACTTTAGATTTGCTTACATTTTCTAGAATTTTATATATATGTAATCATACAGTATGTGCTATATGTCTGACTTCTTTCACTCAGCATAATGACTTGAAAATTCATCCATGTTACTACATCTATCATACTTTTTAATCGTTGAGCAATTTTTTTATCACATTGACATATCACGTTTTGTTTGTCCAATTAGCAAATACTGATGTATATTTGGGTTCTCAGCTTTGGACTATCATGAATAATGATGCTATGAATATTTGTATACAAATTTTTTTTGTAAGAAAAGTTTTTATTTCTCTCAAGTAAATGCCTAAGAGAGGTATTCTGGTTTGTATTGTAAGTATATGTTTAACTTTTTAAAATACTGCCATACTCTTCTAAAATAGTTGAACCATTTTGTATTTATATGTGCAAATCTTTTGCTCATTTAAAAACTGAGTTGTATGTCTTATTCAGTTGTAAGCAGAATTCTGTATATATTCTGGAATTGAGTTCTTTGCCAGATATATGCATTGCAAATATTTCCTTCTACTCCATGGCCTGCATTTTTATGTTCTTGATGATGTCTCTGGATGAGCAGAAGTCTTTCATTTTAGTGAAATCCAATTTATTTTTTTTGTTGTTCTTTTGTAGTTTGTTCTTCATGTATTGCATCTAAGAAATTCTTGCCTATCCTATTACACAAAGTTTTCTCCCACGTTTTCTTTAAAAATTTTTATAGTATTGGCTTTTAATTTTGAGTAAGGGCTGACATTTTCTCTTTCCATATGGAGATCAGTTACTAGAACACCATTTGTTGAAAATCAATTGATAATGAGAATATTCAGATTTACGGTTTAATTTTATATGAATTTTTCAAGGAATTTGTCTATTTCATCTAAGTTATCTCATTTTTTGGCATATATTTGTCATATATTCTTATTGGGTTTTTTTTATAGCTGCAAGATCTGTAGTGGTAACTCCTTTCTAATGTGGGTTATTTAGGCTCTTTTTATTCATCAGTTTAACTAGGAATTTATCTATTTTGTTGATCTTTCCCATATCTTTCATTTTGAATCATATCTTTCATTTTCTTTGATATTTGCCTTCATCTTTATTATTTTCTTCCTTTCACATACCTTGGCTTTACTTTCCTTTTCTTTTTCTAGTGTCCTGGGTTGGTATCTTAGGTCATTGTTCTTTTTTCTTTTCTTTTATAAACATTTCAAGCCACAAATTTCCCTCTAAGCACTTCTTTAGCTATATCTTACAAATTTTGACATATTTTACTTCTGTTATTGCTGAGTTAAAAATATCTTCTATTCCTTAATTGCAAAATATTTGGGTTTTACCCAAATATCTTGATGTTATTGGTTTCTAATTGATGTCATTGTAGTCAGAGAACATATCTGTATTATTTCAGTACATGTAAATTTATTAAGGTTTGTTGTGTGGCCCCAATATGGTATATACTGGTGGCTACACCATGTACAATAAAACTAATGTGTATTGCACACTAAAATGAATGTTTATTTTCCAGTTATTGAGTTGGGGGGATTCCATACTTATTAATTAGGTCAAGAAAGTTGATAATGTGTTCAGATTTATTATGTCTTTACTGATTTTTGGCTAGTTATTCTATAAATTCCTGAGAGACAGTTAATAAAATTTCCTACCAAAATTCTAGAATAATCTCCTTATAATTATGTCAATTTTTGCTTCATATATTTTGAGGTTGTATTTATGCACATACACACTTATGTTGGTTTTGTTTCACTTATCATTCTTTTTTACTTCTGG
The DNA here is from genome assembly GCF_902729225.1 of Pteropus medius. Classification (NCBI taxonomy): domain Eukaryota; kingdom Metazoa; phylum Chordata; class Mammalia; order Chiroptera; family Pteropodidae; genus Pteropus; species Pteropus medius. Next base: position 42,548,027 of record NW_024349800.1, read on the forward strand.
CAATATTTTTTTTCTTGAAGTCTATTTTATCTGATATTAATACAACCACCTCAGTCTTTATATGCTGTTTTTTATGGCACACCTTGTCCCATCCACTTACTGTCATCTATCTATATCTTTATATGTCAAGTGCATCTCTCCTAGTCATACAGAGTTGGGTCTTGCCTTTTTATCCATTCTGACAATTTCTGCCTCTTAATTGCAGTGTTAGTCCATTAACACCACAACTGTGAGCTCAACTATTAGTTACCTCAAAGACACAGAACTAAGGTCTTCTCTGATGCTGGCAAAGAAATCAGCTATGAATTTTAACACTGACAACAACCACAAAGACAAAATGCAAACGTGTATATTTAGGAAAATAAATAGGGCAATTTAAATTGACTTCAATGGAATGTTTGAAACCTCAGTAAACTCGAAATAAAACAGCTGTGAGCTCCCCAGAGGACAAGATTCACTTTGTGTTGCAACAGTTATATTTTTAACTTCAATGTCATTGTCATAGTCTTAACAGCTTAATAGGTTTACTGAGTTCAGAAACCCATTCACTATTTAAATATTTTTGTTTTACAACTAATGGATAAAATTGAGAAAATAAATTCCTCATGAAAATCATCTGAACTAGAAATTTTAAAGAGACCAATATTCATATCAAAAGTCCATTTTTAGTCTTGACTAAAATATATAAAATGACAAATCAAGCAAGGTTCTTCTCTTTTCCTGAAACTCTCAGACAGTAAAAGAACTAAATTAATGGCTAACACTTTTAGGGTTTTTGTTAAAATGTGACCCAAATATTTTCTATTTAAAGATTCTTCAAAATCAATAGCTAATTAGTTCAAACAAGAAATGTCTAATTTCTTGCTAATATGTATGTTTCAAAATTAATTGATCACTAAACAACGAATAACTTAAATAAGATGTTTTGAGTAGGTTTCTGATTCTCAGTGGAAAAATAATTCTACCCCGCTTTGAAGCCTCTAGTTAAGACTCATGTCTTTCCTGAACCCTCCAGACCATGAGCGACAACCAGTCCATACAGGTGCCAGGACTCAATAACCAATGTGCATGCCAGCTGAAGATCAGGCTGCAGCTCAGTCTCTAGGCAGATAGAACCATAGTTTTTTTCTACTATTAATTCGTCATGCAATCTACAGCCATGCCACTCTGAATAACTTCGATCCTGTCTGATCTCGGAAGCTAAGCAGGATCGGGCCTTGTTAGTACTTGGATAGGAGACCACCTAGGAAGACCAAGTGACGTAGGCATAAAAAATAAAAAAATAAGGGATTGTAAGCTGACAAAGTCCTTGCAATCTGTGAGGTCAACCAAGGGTTGCCTCGCCTAAATTTTTTTTAAAAAAATTCATCATGCATAATGCACCAGACACCATGCTATGTTTTAAACATACGTTATCTCAATTTATCTTTAGCAACCCTTCAGTGGGAACCCAGGGTTAAGGCCACATAACTTGGCAAGTATCTCGCAGCTAGTAAATGGCACAGGCACAATTAAAAATCAGTTGTTTTGTTTCCAGAGCCCATGCTCTTAATCTTCATGATATCTAACTCTACCAACCACCCCACTGCTGCAAAGCCTTCCATTCTACCATGGAAGACATAAGGCCTCAAGTGCAAATATCCTTGGAAGAACCAGCACAGAAAATACAATAATCTTATACAAGTATTTAAGGTATAAGACCTAATCATCTCCTAAAGGGAACTTGTTACAGAATCTCAGAGCACTAGCAGCTCAAAAGAAGGAGGGGAGAGGATGACAGCAAACTTTAAAGTTTGATCCCATGATCTCCATAGCCTAATCTCCATTTGTCAAATACTAGGACTCTAGAAGGTCCACATCTGAAAAGGCAAGCTCACTTCCTGGCTCAGCAAATGCAAGACATCACCCAACACATGAGGAACACTTACATCTCTACCACAGTGGTCACGTACACGTGCGCGCGCGCGTGCGCACGCACACACACACACACACACACACACACACACCACCTCTATAGCTAGAAACCACAAAGCTAATCTAAAAGAGAATTCACTTTTCTGCTCTAGGGCTCAGTTTATTTATCTCCAAAATAATGTGGTTATACTTGAAATGATTTCTAATGTTCTAACCAATTCTCTCTCGCACACACACATATACACATAAGTTCCACAATGCCTTATGTTTTTTTTAAGGGGGGCGGTGAAAACCATGAATAGATGAAGAAGTACAAATTAGTAGTTACAAAACAGTCACAGGGATAAAAAACCACTTTATTGAAGTATAACTGACAAGTGCAATGGTTTACATTTTTGCTCATTGCTATGTTTGCAATGCCCAGAACTGTGTCTGATCCATAGTGGATACATAATATTGCCAAATAAATTACTTGAGATGAGCAATATACTTCCAAATTGTGCATAATGAGTTGGGAGGATTTAGTAACCACCTGAGTCTCTGATAACAATGTGCACATCCAGGTCTTCTTGCCTGCACAGCCCTGTGACTGGAGTTCGATGCATCATTATAAATTGTACACAGCTCGCCTGTCCAGTCAGTGATCCCTGTAAATTCTGAAGGAAAGTTTACACTGACACCACCATGTCTCTGAAGTACACCACTCCTTGAGTCACCATGAGTCTGCGGTAATTCATTTAGGCCTTTCTAGAAGGCATGGTGGATAAGCTAAGCCCAGCTCACCTGGGAACGCCATAGCTGGTTGTTGCACTCCCATCTGTTGGCTCCCCAAGGACCCAGCCTGTCATCGTCATTTCCCGCACAGAACAGGGACTCTGGATCCAGAGTTACTTGAGGTTGAATCCATCAGTGCTTGAGTAGCTTCCTTCTTTATGTCTCTCTAAGACTGGAGTCAGCAAAGAAAGTGGTATGAGCTTTGCATGATGCTGGGACTATGTGTGGGTTTGGTTTTGCACACGGCTTTGATTTCCTCATCTGGCCATTTTCACACAGTGAACGAAAACCAACAGGATATTGGCTCAGAATGAAGACTCAGCAGCTGAAATTCAGTATTACAATGTCTTCTAGAAGAGGTGGTCCTCCAGCCCTGTGAGTTCTCTGGAGTCGGAGGTGGTGTGCACTGGATGGAATATGGGTATTAAACAGTTTCAAGTTTACTATCACACAAGGTGGAGCTCTTTGTTTTTACATATCTGTAATGATCATGAGCTTCTCTAGAACAGGGACTGGGTCTGGATTGATTTTTCTTCCTCAGCACCTAGTCCTATGCCTGGCGCATGGCATGATTCAGCAAATCCGTTGCAGTGCACTCAACTGCACATAGTTCTCAGAAGGATTCCTGTTCCTCTTTTGAAATTAAAAATAACAACCATGTGCATATTTTTTGTGCTTATCATTTCTAAATTAGTTACAACAAACAGGGATTGATTTTGTAATAAGAAAAAAATGAGTTGCTGTCCTTGCCTTTTTCGCTAACAGCATAGCATGGCCTTCTGTGTTTCTCACCAGCACAGCAAACAAAAGTCATCAGACAAATGAAGTTTTTGTAGCATAAGGAAGTGTGTGGTGTGGTAGAAACTAATTACAGAGGCAAATATTAAAAGTATAATATCACGACATCATCTTAAGTAAGAGTTTTAAAGCACTGCTTCTGAAGCAAAAAGCTCTTTAGAGAACCACTCTAAGGAAATAAAATATGCTGGCTAGGAACCAGACTGGCATTAGCCAACTTAGGTCCAAACAAACCCTGGTCCTATAACCTGTATGATCCTGAATAAGTTACTCAACCTCCCTGAGCCTCAGCTTCTTTATCCCAAAAGTGGAGATAAAAAATAAATAATGCCCACTGTGGTAGATTTTTTATGAAAAGTAAATTAGATATCATCTGTAAAGGTCTTAACATGTACCTATAGAGTAAGTACTTAATAAGTGATCGTTATTAGTTCATTATTGTTATTAATCAGAAATTCCCTTACTCTTCTCCTTGGGTCTAGTTCCTAGCCAGTCTCGGAGGATCAAGGTCCTTCTCAATGCCAGTCCAAGTTCTCTTCTCTGAGTGCAACTGACACTGTTGTACTCCCACCTTCTTTGATCCAGAGGAAATTCTGACTAACCGTGCATGTTTTCTCTTGACTTTAAGGATAAGTTCTACTCTCCTCAGTGCATTCTGAAACTTCTCACCTTTCTACCTTCAATTCAAGTAGAGCCACCACTTATTAGCTCTAGCATAAGGGCTCTTTGCTCAGTTTCTCCTTCTCCTTCTTCGTCTCTCTCTCTCTCTCTCTCTCTCTCTCTCTCTCTCTCTCTCTCTCTCTCTCTCTCTCTCTCCTCTCTCTCTCTCTCTCTCTCTCTCTCTCTCTCTCTCTCTCTCTCTCTCATAGAATTTAGGCAGGGGTAGGTTTACAGAATAATTGGGTGGACAGTAAAGAGTTCTATATACTTGCCTTCTCGGTTCCCTCTATTAACTTTTTGCATGTATTTGTTACTACCAATAAGCCAATATTCATGCACATTGTTAAGTAAAGCCCATAGTTTAAAATGGGGTTCGTTCTAAATGGTATACATTCTTCTCTCACCTTTTTTTGTCCATTCTTTCCATGGATCTCCCTAGTCCCCCTTTTGTTTGAAGGCCTTGCCCTGCTCCATTATTCCCCAAACTACATCCAAGTCGTGCCTTTGCCCAATCTCCTCTAGTTTCGCAGTACAATCTATATTTTCAAAGCAATTTCTTTCCACATTTTAAAGGAGTTTGTCCCCATGTGCATATTTAACACAAGATTTCCTTGGCACAACCTATACTGTCTCCCTTCTCAGAGTGAATATTTCCTCTGCAGAGACGCCCTGGGATTCCAGTCAGCCAGGCTACACCTGCTTTTGCACAAGTCTAACCGAGGGAAGAATCCACAAGGCAGGGCAAAAGATGTCGCTTTTCTCACTCTGCCCTGAGATGCACTCTTCCTGACCACTTATTCACCACCACGCTTGTCCTCATCAGATCAGAAAATAACAAAAAATAAAATGAATAGTAAGAGCCTCTGGCCCCCACCTTTCTTTCTTCCCAGAGCCCTCTTCATTGTCTTAACTATTTAGTTAATAAAAAAACATCTGCAGAACACCATAGGCTTGAAAGGAAAGACCCATCATTATAAGGTGTTAGTGGTGGTGCTGTCATCAAAAGGTGATATTTCCATTCTTCTCAATTCATGCTTATTAAAACCCTGAGAGTTTGTTCTCAGATTCAGAGATCTCCTCCTAGCAACAGCCCCATCCCCTTGGCAACGAATACCTTGACTCGGGTTTGTCACCAACTATAACAAAACTAGAAATTCAATACCTGCCCAAGTCATAATGTTAAGAAGCTGATATTTGGGGAATGCATATTGTTTTAAAGACTTTCACATTCAATTTACTGACTGAGTTTCAGGCCAATGGCACATTTAGGCTACATCAATATGAATCAGTTTGGTTGAATTTAGTACAATATGCGTGCATATAATTCAATCAGATAGCTGCATTTTCTTTATCCACATGACACCAGTGATGAATTTTTCACTCTTTAATCCGTTGTTTTGACAAGCGTAGTCATAGATTAAGCTACCATTTTGTTTTTCTGCTTTACAGGAGCTGGGTTAGGAAAAAAATCTTTGGGCACGATTTTTAAAATGGTATTTTCAAATTACAGAGGGGATTTGCCATTTCCTCACGACCTAAAATGCCTTGAGGATGTGTGTTTAACTACATTCACACCCCATCTTGCACTACACAGACCTTATAAGCCCCGGTGGAGAATTTGGGGCCAATTTTATCGTTAAATAAACTTTGAAATGCCCCAGGCAGGATCGTTAACTTGTCTCCCCGACAGACTAAATGTCCAAATAGCCACCTCCCTTCTGTGGGTTCCCACAGGGCTCTGGGTGTGCTCCAGATCCCACCCCCTGGCATGAGGGGACAATTGGACCATTATATTTGTCCCAAGAGCCAGCAGCCAGCTCAGTACAGCTCTGTACACTGGGATGAAAAAAGGGGGGCCACCAAATGTAGACCACTGGGACAATTTATTTGTCTTAAGAGTGTTTAAGACACATAAGCAAACCCCAGTAGGTTATAAATGTCAGCTTTGTGCAATTACTACACAAGTCTGAAGACTATCCTATGTGGATTCAGTTTGGAAACCCTCTGGTGGGTCACACCACGTAGGTGGCCCTGACAAGAGTCTCACTCTTTGCCTCCATGACAACCCAGGAGATTAAAGACCCACCCAACACCCTTCTCCACACTGTTTTAAAAGATTTTTATCACTGTCTTCCCCAAAAATGTCAATTTGAAATTCTCAATTTTTTCCAAAAATACAATGTTAGAATTAATGAGAGTCTTAAAACTTCTAAAAGTTCTTCTTGTCCAAATTTCTAATTTTCAGAAAAGGAAACTGGCAGCCAGAGGGTTCATTTATCAGTTGAGTCAGCTCTGTTCTAATTCTAGCTTTACTACCAATTCACATTCCAATATTTTTTTAGCCTAGCTTACTGCAAGGGATAGTCAAAACTGTTGACTACAACCGAAATATATGCCTGTGTGCCTACAAGGCTATTAGAAAAAATAGCAAAGAAGGAGAGATGCTAAGAAGGAAGGAAGATTTAGAGTCTGGTGTTCTCATTCATCACATATAGCATGTCTTATTGGATAGAAATACCGGGGCTCTTTCTTGTCCCCCCAGAACCCTCTCCTCTCTATCAGAGAGCACTCATTTATCCACAATTCTTGAGGATTTCAACTAGCTGGTATGGCACCTCATCCTCTCCTGGAGAGGTAAATGTGGCATCTGTCCCTGTGGGCCAGCACTGTATATTGCAGATAGAAACTCCTGGGGACGGTGTCTTCACCCACAGCAGGAGGAGACCTCCACAGCCATGCCAAGCTTTAAGTCCTGGATTACTATGAGGGTGAAGTTTCCATGCAAAGGCAGTTGCTGATGATGACAAGGATGGGCTGGGGTGCAAGTAACTATCAAAATTGTGTGAATGACAGCTGTGAACCTCTCTTTTGAAGAAAAGTGGCTAAGGGATAGAAGCCTGGACAGAGGAAAAAACAAATCTATATAAGCACAGGAATAAGATTGTGAGATCATTTAGTTTTGTGTTCCGATACTGCCATGGACAAAACTAAGCAAGAGTGGCAGAGAAGAATCCAAAGCACCTGTCCCTTCCAGGAAGGGATTGCTGCCACCTACTGTTGACAGAGCTAACCAAGACTTCCAAAGCCAGGATGACTCAGAAGGTTACATAGTGTTTTGTTTTGTTTTGTTTTTTTCTTTTTCAAGCTGCCCCCATCCACCCAGCACCCAAAAGATAGGCGATCTCCAATCAACCCCATGACCCAAGTCAGAATCAAGGTGGCCAACAGCCCAAAAGAGTCTGGTGGTAGCAGAGTCTGCCACCTGGCAGCCTTCTACTGTTTCCTTTGTGTTAAGATCCCCTCAATGTGTCCCCACCAATGAGGCCCACCTCTTCCTCTTCTTCATGGCCTTTTGCAAATGCTGAGCTTGCAAGATAAGGAAAGAAAACACTCTGGACCAAGAGAAGGAACAGCTAGTCCAGGCTGCTCCTCGAGCCAGCTGGGACCCAGAACAAGTCCCTTAACTGGTCTAACCCATGTCAGATGGATCTTCATTTGTCAAGTTGCAATAATGACAAGGAAGCATAGTTTATAATTCAACCTCACTATAGTTAAGGTGTTAAATGTGCAGCTCTGAGGTCAGAAACCTGGAGTTTAAACCTCAGCCCAGTCACTTACTGGTGGATAATCTCTCTATGCTTTGGTTTCCTCTGAAACTGCAAAATGGGGAAAATAACATTGTGTCAATGAACTGAGACAACATACGTGGGAATTAAATGTGATAAAGAATATAAAGTCATTAGGTTGGTGCCTGGTGCCAAGTAAAAACACAATAAATGCTAACCAGTTGTATGGCCATTATCACCATCCTCTGGTGAAATACAGGAAGGTGAAACAGTGTTCATGTCTCCCTGAAAATTATCAAGCGTTACACGTATAATTTATCCTTATCACGGCGCGTCTGGTTTGCCATTTCCTTCAGTCTATTTCATTGAGTCAAACAAAGGGCATGATCACCCTTTTTTCACATGGGGGAGCTAATGGGATCTGAGAAACGAACATTCGCCCTCGATTCTCAATGGATTTAGAACAAAAGAAACCTGCAAAGCACAGATAAACGAAGAACAGAAATCCCAAGTTTTGCTCCAGCTTCCTTGATTCTCGAGCATCCTCTAGTGGTGGTTTCTCAGAATAACTCCGAAAGTTTATCCTCAGAGTGAAGGAGAAACTGCAGCAGTCATTCAGACTTTAGGGTAGTCTCAGCGACACACCAAGACACTTCACTCGGTGTGTGTGTGTGTGTCTGTGTGTCTATGGTGTTTTGTTTTTTCCAGCTTTACTGAGATATAACTGATAGATAATGTATAAGTTTAAAGTATACAATGAGTCTACAGTCATGCCACCTTGAACGTGTCCGATCTCGTCTGATCTTGGAAGCTAAGCAGGGTCAGGCCTGGTTAGTACATGGATGGGAGACCACCTAGAAATACCAGGTGCTGTAGGTGTAAAAAATATATATATATATATACAATGTGATTTCATACACATACAGATTGTGAAATGTTTACCACAGTAAGGTTAGTTAACACTTCCTTCATCTCATATAATTACTGTTTTGTTGTGGTTGTTGTCATAGTAAGAATATTAAAGCTCTAATTTCATTGCACCTTTCAGGGATACAATACAGTATTGTTAACTATAGTCACGATTCTGTACATTAAATCCCCAGAATATATTAATCTTATAATTGGAAGTTGGTACCCTTGAACCAACATCTCCCCATTTCCCTCACCCCTCAGCCCCTGGAAATCACCATTCTACTTTCTGTTTCTATGAGTTCAATAGTTTTAGATTCCACATATAAGTGAGATCATACATTATTTGTCTTTTTCTATCTGGCTTACTTCACTTAGCAAGATGCCCTCTATGTCTATCATGTCATCCATCACAAATGACAGGATTGCCTTCTTTTTTCTAGATGAATATATATATATAATCTCATATCTTCTTTATCCATCATCCTTCAATGGACATTTAGGTTGTTTCCATGTCTTGGCTATTGTGAATAATGCTGCAATGTTAATGTGCTTCCTGTTCCAGGATTTTTACAGTTCAGGTCTTACATTTAAGTCCTTAATCTATTTCAAGTTAATTTTTGTGAGTGGCCATATATAGGGGTCCAATTATATTCTTTTGCATGAGACTACCCAGTTTTCTCTACATTATTTATTAAAGACACCATCCTTTCTTCACTGAGTATTCCTGACTCCCTTGTCAAATACTAGTTGATCATATATGCACGTGTTTTTTTTTCTGGGCTCTTGATTCTGTTCTATTGGTCTATGCATCTGTTTTTATGACAGTGTCATACTGTTTTGATTTCTATAGCTTTGTAACATAGTTTGAAATCAAGAAGTGCGATACTTCCAGCTTTGTTCTTCTTTCTCATTATTGCTTTGGCCATTTTGGGATCTTTCATGGTTCTGTACAAATTTTTGGATTGTTTTTTCTATTTCCATAAAAAAATGTCATTGAAGTTTTGATAGGAATTGCATTGAATCTATAGATGGATTTGAGTAGTATAAACATTTCAACAATATTAACTCTTCTGATCCATAAACATGAGTATCTTTCCATTTATTTGTCTTCCTCAAATTCTTTCCTCAATCCAATATAATTCACTATGAAAGGGACAAATAGCTTCTCTCTAAAGAGGCATCGAAGAAACTGAGAGCCAGTGAAATCTCACCTGCAACCTTTTGAGTGCAAGAGCCACAAGACACATTGCAGTTTTGTGTGGTCCCAAGGTAAACTGTAAGGCAATGTTAACTAGTAAACAGTCCTTAGTGTCCTTCTGCTGTCTCCCACCCTAATCCATCCTCAGACCCTTCCCAGGGATGATGAGAGCCCTGTGAGACACACTAACTCTTTAAGGGCTAAGGGACTAGGCTTCCATACACGGGCTCCACTCTTATGCTGGTATCATCTTAGAGGATATTGCCTCTCAACATAGATGTATATATTGCCATTAAGTTCTCTAATTACCTCATCCACACCACACAAAGATGTCCTTGACAGTGTTCACAACTTTGTTGGATGACAAAAACAGTGAGGGGTTTCATTAATTATCACACGTTCACATGGTGAAATACTGTGCAGCCATTAAAATGTTTATATAGAACTTGCTGGAACATGGAAAATGTTTATACTACAATGAAGTTTATAAGGCAGGAAGAAATTTTGTGTATTTATTATAATCACAACTATGTTAACAATGCAAAGAAAGTAGGCTGGCAAGAAATACACCAAACTATTAACCGTCATTTTCTCTAGATGATAATACTTGGAGTAATTTTTTCTCTACTTTTTAATCTTCAAAAAATTCTCAAATTGCAATGTATTAATTTTATTATAGAAAATAATAAGATAGATTCAGAAGTTAATGGGGACCAAGATGATAATATAGGAGGCTCCTGAATTTACCTCTGTCCATGGACACATCAAATATATAGCTACACACTGAGCAATTCCCTCTAAGAGAAGTCCAGACACTACTAACGATATGAAACTAGAAATCAATTCTAAGAAGAAAACTATAAAATTCACAAATATGTGGAGATTAAATAATATGCCCCTGAAAAATCAAATGGATCAAAGAAGAAATCAACAGAGAAATCAAACAATATCTTGATTCAAGTGACAATAAAACACAACATACCAAAACTTATGGGATCAAGCAAGAGCAGTCCAGAGGTAGAAGTTTATAGTGATTAATGCTTACATTAAGAAAAAAGAAAGATCTCAAGCCACCTCACTTTAAACCTCAAAGAACTAGAAAAAGAAGAACAAACTAAACCTAAAGTTGCTAGAAGGAAATAAATGTAATTTTAAATGAATTCTATTAACCCAGGAGCATAAAACCTTAGATAAAATTATGCTAGTAAAAATATTATTAAAACAAGTAAACTAGGTTAGTTGGCCACTAAAGGATAGAAAAAAAAAAAAATAAAGGAAAACAAGAATGGCCCAGCCTCTCCCAATTTACTTGCCTTTGGCTGTGGTAGGTTTGTGCATGCCCAAGTGCCATGGTACCCATCAAGAGAAAACAGCCATATCCTTGCTTGCCAGATGGCCAGGATGAATTAATCTAAGAAAGCATCCATGAGTTAGGGCACTAATCCCAGTTTCCCTGACTAAGAGCCTGGAGGACACTCTGAGAAAGGAGTAAAAAAATTTTCCAAACAGGAACACCTGGCTCCCTTCCAGCATTAACCGGGTGCAGATGTGCCAGATCCTGCCCACAGCAGGGCCTCAAGCCCTTCTGCTGGACAATAAATACATCCAGATCATAAATTGTTAAAGTGAAATTAAAAATATTAATAAAATTAAAAAATAAAATTAATTAACCTTGCTCTCTCATCAAGCAAGTATAACCTTTGTTTTACCATCAATTTTTTTCAAAAATTCGTCTATGCTGACTCTTCTTCCTCACTGCTTACAGCAATGGTTTATTTAAGCGGTAATTCCCACGGATGGTGTTTAAAAGGTTTAACAACTGAAATGCCGTCAATCAGAATGGTGCACACACCAAACAGACCAGAAAGCAGCTGTGGAGAACCAGCGTGGCTGTGTAGGGGGCACCAGTGAATAGCATCTCCACTTACCCATTCACTCTCTTGCAAACAAAACTTTCAGGACTCTAAAAGTTTAATGAACAAAAACATCCTGTTATCTATGTTTAAAATAACTTTCTTTATTCTCATCCTTGTTATTCAATTAAATAATTTTTTCCCATCATTTCCTAAACACCTATTAAGAGGCAAGTGCTGGATATTTGCCCTTTTACTGTTATTAACTTATTTAATATTCACTTCAACACTATGAAGTGGGTGTAATTATGCCCATTTTTCAGAGGAAGATACTGAGATTTTGAGCTTAAGTAGCCTGGCTTGGATTAGACAGACCATCAGTAGCAGATCTGTCTGATTTGGAAGCACAGGGTCAGTCAGTAGACACTGGTGCTCTGCACAGGAATGAAAAGAGTTTCAGAGACTCTATTTTTTTTTTTTTTTAGCAAAAGAAAAGAAAGTGGTTGCCCAGGCAACGAAGCTCTTAATTTCAAAATATATCATATGCTCTTTGCCAAGCCAACCCTACAGAACTGTATTTCAAGACCTTTGCTGCTGACATAAAATGAAAACTAGTCAAGTGACTCAAGACAGACTGCCCAACATCAGCCCGGCCTCTCTAGTCATGACCTCTAGTTAGTTCAGTTGGTCGTAGAAGAAATGAAATTGGAGTCTCCCTTTAATGCACAAACAATTCTCTCCGGAGAGTCATTTAAATGCAAATTCTAGGACCCTCTGCCTGGATATTCTGGTCCAATAAGCCTGGGGTAGTGCCTAGAATCTGTGTTTTAACAAGCACAGAATATTGTTTTAAAAAAATCACAGGCTTTGGAGATAAATGTACCTGGGTTTGAATGCTGCCTTAGGCCATTAATTAGTTGTGGTCCTTTGGCTAAGTTAGCATCTCTGAGCCTCAGCTTCCTTATCTAGAAAAGGATGTTAATGATAATCTTATCTTTTAAAATTGTGAATTTTTGATTACTCCGTGCTCTGAGAAAGCACTCAAAAAGCAGTAGCTTTTTATTTTTTTACACTTTTGTGTGTGTTTCTTTTTCCTAGAGAGTCTGAAAGGATGGAGTTTTGCCAATAATCCAGATTGAATGCTTTTTCTCAGAATCAGGTCAGCAGCAAACATGCTTCTGGGTTAAACGAAATCAACCCAACAGAGAAAGCAAAATAACCAAGCCTGCAGCCCTCAGGCACTGTTGATCTGTGTCTCTTGTGGGAGACCTTAATATTGGGAGTTGAACTGCACTGACTTACCAATTTCTTCTGTTCCTGGCTTTCAAAAACCTTCCGTAGGAAAATAGGTAAGAGGAGAAATTGTGAGGCAAAGATGACACCTACTGGCAGCAGGAGGCCCCTGCAAAGGGCGTTTCTGTTGCTCAGCTGCTTCCAACAGGGATTAATCCTTGCTATCCATCCACCACCCTCTTACACAGAAACATCGTTGTCAAGGAAATATGAGAGACGTAGACAAAGGTTTATATGCAAAAGTTTTCATCAGATATTACTTATAAGAGAGAAATGTTGGAAAGACAGTGTCCAACAGTGGGAAAAGGGTTAAATAAATTTTGGTATATGCCTACAATGAACTATCAATCATCCAATTAAAGCTATGTTTTCAAATTATTTTAAGAACATGAAATAATGTTCACATAAATATTTTAATTACAAAATCGAGGTTATAAAACAAAACATGTAAAGAATAATAATTATGTAAAATTGATGTATGTATATACTACAGAAAGAAATCTAGAATGAAATGTAGAAAATGTTAATAGTAGTCATTTCTGGGATTAGTGTTTTCTTCTTTTTACATTTCTATATTTTTCATCTTTTCTGTAATAAGCATGTATTACCTTGGTGAATGAAAAGCAAAGAAATAAAAATTATTTTTTTCAGCTACATTGAGATATAATTGACATATAACATTGTGTAAGTTTAAGGTAAACACCTTGATTTTATAAACATGTGTATCGCAAAATGATTACCACAATAAGGTTAGTTAACACATCCATCGCCTCACATTACAATTTGTGTGTGTGTGTGTGTGTGTGTGTGTGTGTGTGTGTGTGTGATGAGAACATTTAAAATCTATTCTCTTTTAAGTATTTTTCTTAAAAGAAAAAGAATCTCAATGCCATTTTAAGAGAGAACAGGATCCCCAGAATGGATACCGATGGAATAATGGTAAAGATCAGAGGTAAATAGTTGAAACTCAGATCTCAAGAACTATGATCAGAGAGGCCAATGAGAAACAGTCTGATCCCGTAATCCATAATGGCATTAGCAGCAGCTGATACTGCAATGTCACAGGACAGGGGAACAACAGAACAAAAGAACAAGGCTACATACCCTTAAAGATCTAATGCACAGTACAATGAAGATAGCCAATAATACTAAACTATAATGTTGTAATGTGATAAATATTGCTTCAGTGGTCATCAGATTACAATATATAAATGTAGCAAAGTAACACACGGTACACCATAAATTTATAAATTGTAATATGTCAAATTTATCAAAAAAAAAAAAATGAGGCTATTCATTGTCTAAGAAGGAGAAAAGTTCTCCCTGGCCTATCATCAGACTCTTACAATGGGCTTCCCTTTTGTATTATTTTTAGAAAATTTTCTTATATAAATGATTGGGACTAAAGGTCTGCCATGGTGGGTAGGTGAATACAGTGAAATCTCCTCAAATAAATGTCTGACTGATGCACCTCTAGCTTCCCCCACCACATCTGGAAGGCCTTGGCGCTATCACATACCAGCTCTATTAAATCATCTGAATTCTCTGAGCTTTACTCTTCTCATCGATAAAATAAAGATGACGATAGCCACCTAGCTGACCCACAGCAGTTGTGATCTTTGCACGAAATAATGTGTTTTGAAAGCAATCCCATGCAAACCACATGCAAGGTCATAGTAGCCAACACCTTTCATTGAGTGATTTTGTGCCAGACACTTCACCAGGTGTTTTCTTACTTGTTATATTATTTAATCATCATAAAAAGCCTATGAGTGAGCATAATTTACATTTTACCCATGAGAAAACTGAGTTTACAACCTGCTCAAAATCTAACATCTTTATATTGCAGGGTCAGGATTTGAACTCAGTTCTATCTCTAAATGACAAGCTTTTAAACACTATGCTGTACTACTGTGTAGAATCTTAGCACTTGGAGGAACTCAACGGATCATTAAGTTGACTCCCTTCCTTTTCAGTTGAGAACAGCAAGGTCCGAAGAGGGAACATGTCTTGTCCATATAACCAACAAAAAAGCTACAGACTTCACAGGACACTAAGATTCTCTGCTCAGTCTTCCAGCCAATGTGATTCCTGGTCACTCAAGCTCAAGGAGCGGGCTGAGGTTTCTGTTCTCACTTAGCTCTACTTCTCCGTTGCTGGTAACCAGAAACTTTTGGATCCACCCTATTAGTCAATGGCCAAATTACATGGCCTGAATTGAGTGAAACTTTGAACTTCTGGGGAAAGTGAACTTCCACACAATTAAGTTTTCACCAATGCCAATGGGAGGAAGCATGGGGATGGAGGCAAAGAGGTCACCAATAGGAGGGCTCCAAGGTCCCAAGCCAACCTGAGCCCTACTTGTAGGATGCTTCCAAAATTTATCATTTTAACTAGGACCCTTGAGCATTAAAGAGATGCTACTAAAAATTACAATCACCATATCCATAGGATAAAGTCATCGTCAGAAGCACCAAGTTGAAGGAGAAGCTAGCAAGGGGCAGAGGTACCATAACTTACATCAGAGAGTCTGAGACTAGAGGCAGAAAGATGAAGCAGGATTTGGGCATCCCTCTGGGTTGTGGTCCTGAAACAGTCCAATGATTTGCTCTTTACCAATACCAACTGTCACTTCTCTGGTGCTGTGCCTTAACTCATAGTCCATGACAGAAGTGGCTGTAGTATATGCAAAGGTCACAAACAATTTAAAAGTCAGCTTACACACCAAGTATGAATGGACATAGAATTTACCACCAAAAAAAATCCCCATTTAGCTCACTTTAGCTCCAGTTCTATGAATGTAGCATTTACCCCCTGAAATTTTCACTTTTCCTTCCATTTTTTATGTCTGTATGAAAGAGGAAACATATAGTCAAGTATTTATTTTTATGTCTTAATCAAGAACCATAATAGATTTTTTTTCATATCATGAAGTATGATGTAGCCTCCCAATAACCAAGGTGAGGGGAAAAAAGGCTAATCTAGAAGTCACACCTCTACATGACACTAACTAATAAGATGACTGAATTTTCTTTTAATCAGTTTGGCTTATTATCAGTAATCATGCAACAAACTCTGGAGGGCTATTGAGTTTACATTCTAAAAGAGGAAAGCAAACAATAAAAAGCAAAGGTATTTAATTAGTAAATTTTACAGTATATAAGAGGGTGATAAAAGAAAAAATAGGACAGAGTAAGAGAGGTCAAGATAAAAATTTTAAATAAAGGGGTCAAGAAAGAATTTTAGCAAGAATTAGAAGATTTTTAAAAAAATTAATCATGAAGATATCAGAGAGAAAAGTACTTCAGGCAGAAGGACAGCCTCTGTAAAGGTCCTGAGGTGGGATCCAGTCTAGCATGCTCCAGAAACGGTAAGGAGGCCACCATTGCTGGAGCAGAGTTAGCAACGGGGGAAACTGGTCAGAGACGAAGTTGGAGCTGTGTTAGGGGACAGATCACAGGAGGTCAAGCAGACCACTCGAAGGACGCTGACATTTACTCTGAGTGAAATAAGAAACTACTGTAGGACTTTGAGCAAGAGAATGACACGATCAGACCTACTTTCTTAAAGGACCACTCCTGCTGCTGTATTAAAAATAGATTGAAGGGGACAGCATAAAAGCAGGAAGACTTGATAAGGGGATAAGAGGCTCTTATACAAACTGAGGCAAGGGATAATGACGGCTTGGACCAGTGTGGTAGCAACCAAGGTGGTAAAAGATGATTTGATTTTGGATGTACTTTGAAAATAAACTTGACCTGGCTACTTCCTGACTAATTGGATGTGGGATGTGAAAGAAGATGAAGAGTCAAGAATGGCACCAGTGTTTCTGGCTCTGCTACAGGAAGAATGAAGCTACCACTGACTGAGATGGAAAAGACTCTTGGTGGAGCAGGTGTGTGGGAGAGATTGGGATTTCAGTGGGGCATGTTGAGTGTGACCTCTAAATGGAGCTGTTCACTAGGCGGTTGGATATATGAGACTGGAGGGCAGATGAGAGCTCTGAGAGTCAACAACATACAGGTGATACTTAAACACTTGAAGCTGGATGAGGTCAACAATGGACTAAGTGAGACAGAGAAGAGAAGAGGACCAGGAACCAAGCCCCGAGGCCCTTCAACATTAACAAGTCCAGAGACAAAGAGGAATCAGCAAAAGATCCTGAAAAAGAGCCACCAGTGAGTTGGAGGAGAACTGGGAAAGTATAGTAAGACAGTTTTAATTTCAATGGGCACATGGAACAGGCGTATTCTATTCTCCACTAACTTTTTTCTTTGGTTCTCTGAATCAATGCAAATAAATTCCACACTTCCGAGTGCTTTTTCCTTTGCACTTCATGCCCAACCATTTCAGGCATTCTCCCCATGATTACTGTGCGTGTCTGGTAGCAGCTAGAGCAGCAGCCCTGATGTCAGGAAAATGTCTCAGACAGGCAGCCTGTCCAAAGGGAGAACTGCCAATCCAAACAGATCTCACAGATTGTGCCCTACCCAATGTTATCAAAACAGAGTAAGAGAATGAATGCTCAAGTCAGCTATCTGGGGCTAACTACCAGGGTGTCACACAGCTTTTGGGACCCCAGCAGCCTGTAGAAGATGGTGTACTAAACTCAGGGAAGAAGGCAGATAGATTCAGGAACCCAGAGCATCCTACAACTTGAGACTTGTAGCTTCTTGCCCCCACAAGGATCCTACCCTATCTCCTTGTGGGCAACATGCAGAAGTTGCCCAGAGGAGTAAACAATATCTAGGAATTAATTTCTGTTTTGAGAACACAGAAATATCTTCAAAGCTTCAACTCTACAATCTGATTTTTACATTAACTCATGTTTGAAATTCCACCATTAACAGAGTTCAATCTCTTGATTAAAAAATGTTTTTAATAAATCCTGCTTATCTATCTTACCTATCACTTTCAGCTGAAAATGGGAACATATAGTTTAGTAGAGAGAAACAGGAAGAATGGAGAGGGTGTGGAGGATGTTCTCCATGAGAATGGAGAACCTACCCCCACACACACTTCCACCCACCTCCCAGGGAGGAAAATGGTCCAGAACAGGGAAGCAGGAAACAGAACCTCACCACCTGGAATTTCCCCTATTGACAGGAGTAGGAGGGGGTCATGGGAATGAGTCAGAAATTCTTTGTTTGATGCTTTAGAATTGCCTATGCAAATTCTGGGAGGCCTTTTTTGTTACCACAGAGGAAACAGCCTAAATGCAAAGGCCTTGCTGGTACATAGTAGCCTAAAGGAGATCAGCTGTGACTATTCTGAGGGTCTGAGGGGAAGTTTCTCACACAAAGCCTGAAGGACCCTCAACTCCCTCCTTCTCCTCCCTCCTGTCAACATTTTCTGGCCTTTTGCTCTCTGCCCAAGTATACATCTCACCCCAAAACTTTACCTAATGCTTAAAGAAACTCGATACTGTGATTCTTCATTCCATTTTATTTCATATCTCATATTTCTCATCTCTCTTCCCTGAGATTTCTTAAAATGTTCTTCTTTTGAAGGAGAAAGGTGAGAGGAGGCAGGAGGTAAATCTAGAGAGCTCTGAACTCATTGAACCTTGTTGATGTTCTATTTCTAAGTCAGCTGCTTCTCTGAGGGCAGCACTTTCAGAACCTGCTGGAAACTGATGGCCAGATGCCCAGCCTTGAGCCCAGAGCCTCCCTTGGGCTGGCCCTGGGAAAGGAGGCCAGGCACAGAGCTCACATCCCAGCTTCCAGCTCCTGGCTCCTCAGTCTTTATCTACTGTTGCATCAGCTCTCCTGGTGATTTGAAAATATGCTCAGCTTCTTTGGGAAAAGCCAGGGAGTCAGTGGGACCAGAGTGAAGTGAGAGCGGAAGAGTGTGGTAAGAGGTGAGATCACAAAGGTACAGAGGCCAAATCACATAGGACCTGGCCAGCCACTGTGCAGGCACTGGATTCTAATTCAAGTGAAGCCATGGGATAGTTTTGATCAAGCAGTAATATCATCTGATTGCAGTGTGAAAAGATGACTCTGACTCCTGTGTACAAAGGAGAATATGAAGCAAGGATAGAGGAGGGAGGCCTGGTGAGAGATGGTGATAACTTTGTTATGGCGCAAACGATTCTGAGACCCACGGAGCCAATTGAGATTAATTATGAGCCTTTATTAGCCGGCCGGCGACTGACTCTACCACGCAGGGCTAGAGGAGATCAGCCCCGAGCTTTCAGAGCAGGCAGCTGATAAAGCTCAAGACCATATCCTGGTGGTCTCCTGAACAAGCCAGCAGATTACAGAAGTGGAAGTTGGCTTTTAGCATATCTTTGCCCGGAACAACACCCTTAATTAACAAGTAAATGGATTACAGAAGCAGACATTGGCCATCTACATATCTTCTACAATACACTTCCTAAACCACACACAAGCAAGTAGGACAACTTCTGATACCTAAAGATATTTCTTCCCTGTAGCTGACTTAGCTAGTTTGCTCACTTGAAAATTTTCCACCCTTAACAACTTGACTCAGAGTGGGAGCAGTTCTCAAAAGTGAACAGATTCAGGACATAGTATGAAGGAGTACAACAGGATTGGCTAATGTCCTCAACTGGGTCAAAAATTTTTCATTAACTGACATGAGAAGATGTGTAGGAAAATGCTTGGAACTATGAGTTCAGTTTTGTATGTCTTCTTTTGAGATGCCTTTGGGCATCCCAATGAAGATGTCCAGAGTTCAAGAAAAGATTGGGACTGGAGATATAAATTTGAAAATCATCTGCACACAATTTTAGAGCTGGGGAACTGGATAAGATCACCTAGGGAGTGAGTACGGCTGGAGGAGAGGTCTAAGGAATCAACTCCAGAACAGTCTCACTTTTAGAAGTCAGGAAAACAGGGGAAATGCTGCAGGTGACAGCAGGAGAAACTGGTGAGGTAGGAGAACCAAGAGAGAGTGGTGACTAGAAGCCAGTGAGTGAGTGACAGACCAAGTCGTTTTCTCTGACGACTGAGGGAGACAGAATTAAATTGCAGTTCCAAGTTGTGTTCAGCTTCGTGGAGTCCCTGTGGGGGTGGGCAGGGGCCATGGGGTAGGGCTGAATGAGGCTCAGCCAACAGGGTTCCTGTCCTCTCTCCCTGCTTCAAATTGATCTGCTCCTCTTTTAGCTTTGGGGTTCCATGTGAGGTTTCCTCTTATGAAAGGGTTCTACTACTTAAAACAGAAAACTTTTAAAACTGTTGGAGCATGTTCTACCACTGGGAAAGGGACAATATGTAAAGAGGAACTCACTCCACAGCACTGCCCCCAGGGAAAATATCTAAGGATGAGGGCGAATACCACAACCTTGGTGATTTCTAAGACCTTTTTCAGCTCTAAAATACTTGGATTCTACTTTCTTGGTCCCGGTTCAGATTCCACCCAATCTCAGTTCAGATTCTATCCATGCCTGGTCTGATAATGACCTTGATGGAGACAAATGACCTGGCTGGCCCTCACACACGGGCATGATAACATTTATGGCCTTGGGGAGTGGTATAAGAAATATCTAGTTGATCGAAGTACTGCCCTGAACTCTTTGATTTTGAGAACTGCTGGACTGAGATGTTCACGTTCATGGTGTCAGTGAACCGTTCCTTCTCCTGCTGCCCCTGATCTTCGTCAGCTTCACAGTCTGTCTGGCCCCAAGCAGTGTCTGGACAAGGTCTCATCTGTGACTGACAACCTCTTGCAGCAAAGCAATTTACCTTTGCTGATCAGTTTCTAAGAACTCTCAATTTCTTGGTTTCTCAGATACTGTAATCTCTCTTTCTTTCTGCCAAGATGAAATATTAACGAGTTTAAGTATCCAAAGATACCTCTCCTCTGGATGCAGTTTTCTAAGCTCAATATAATTGCAATTCTTGAGAAAGAAACAAAATGATCCTGAAAAAAATCTGAGTGTGGGGGAAGCAAATTTATTTTCCTTTGACAAACTCATTTCCAACATCGGGATCCAACTACAAGGAAATAAAGCATAAGCAGCTGGATCTAGAAATCTTCACTCTATATTTTTAAAGCCTAAGGCATAATCTACTCTTATAACTCCTGTGCTTCTCTGCCAAAATTTTGATCCTATATTTTAAGAACTTTGATGGAGCAAGATAAGATTATGTAAGATAAGAATAAAGGCAGCATGTTACCATGCCTTAGGAAAGTGCACGTCACCTAACTCACTTGCTAACTGTGGTGAACTTCTGTTACTCTTGTCTGTACAATATCTTTTCTCTAGACCTTCTTTTGGGGATCCCCACCTTACCTTCACCTCTGTGGTCTGGTGAAACTAACCTTCCTCTCTCATCTCTTAGGGTAGGCGTAAGTCAGTTAGTGCATTTTCACTCTCCAGAACAGAGACTGTCAGGAATTGACCTACGACCACACTTGGGCTGGTGGCAATCAGACCTAGGACTTGGTGAAACTGTTGGACAGAAGATGGATGCTCTCACTAAAATCAGAGTTATGGGGATATGAGCCTAGGCTACTAGCATTCGTCTTGCCCCCAGGATGAAAAGCCTACCTAAGTTTGGAGCCTCCTCAGAGGAAGGCAGAGCAGAGGGAAAGAAGATATAGGGTTCCGGAATCAGCTGTGCCTGAACAGAGACATGAAATGAATTTTCTTTGTTACTTGGGTAAACTTTTATTAGGTTTTCTGTCACTTGTAACCGAAAGAAACTTAAATGATCCGTTCTCTCTGGATCTCGATATCTGAACCTTTAGAAGGAGGATATTGAAAACTAGACAATGTTTCTCAGTGGAGGCACTAATGGCTTTTGGTGAGACAATTTTTATTGTGTAAACTGAACATTCATTTTTGCCCCTGCCCACAAATTGCCAGAAGTACCTCTCAGTTATGACAACCAAAAGTCTACCACCCATTTCACTAGACACACACACGCACACGCACGCACACATACACAAATACACACACACTTCCTAATGTCCCTTCGGGGTATATACACCTCCCAGTTGAGAACGAATAAACTAGAAAATCTCTGAAGCCCCTCCTAACTAAGCTGAAACTAACCATGTACCAGAAATCAAGTTCCCCAGGGTCTAGTCTTAGATCCAACTGAGAATAATTTAGTCTCTGGGTTCACTTATTTTTAAAACAAGGACACTAATATATAGTATAGCTAAGTGGTTGGGTAAACCTATTGCAATAAATTACTCATATGATATCACTCTAGTATAACTTAAAGTGGACCCTTCCCATTCTCAAGGGTAATACCATAAATACTTTTGAAAAGCATGATAGCTTATAATTTGTCCCATAGGAATACAACTTTAAAAACCTTGAAATTTTAAACTTTTCATACTCTTTTCAATTATCAATAAAAAATTAAAATTACTTATAAAGCTACACTTATAAAGTCACCATTATTTTCTAGACCTCTTTATATCTCCAGCAAGAAAGATTGGCTTAGGAGGTACAGGGAGTGGTGGTAAGAGATTTCTTTCTTTCTTTTTTTTTTTTTTTTTAACAAACAAATGGGTTTTATTACTTTCCAAGTGTTAACTTCAAGAATGACTAAGAGAATAGCAGTAAAACTGATGGCTGGTAGTCAGCTAAACTCATTTACTTCTCTAAGGCAATCTCAGCTTGAAGAATTTATTGCATGTCATTCTTAGCTGAAACCACAAATACTAAATCCTCAAATGCCAAGGATCTCTTGTACCCTACAGTGCTCTATAAATTTAAGAGAATAAAGTTTTCAGTGCTGTTTATAATTTATCAGTTGTAAAATCTACTTTTTATGTTACCTTTGTAACCTTTGTGAATTTTTTGTATTGTTTTAAATCATGTTTTTTTTTCTTCTTGGCAATTGTGTGCTCTTAATATTAATACTCAAAAAAATGGTCTAAACTATTCACTGGCAAATTTGGAGATGTCGGAGAGTGGGCTACATTTCATGTATTGCCTTTGAAATATGAGCACAGTAAGATGACCTCACTTTGCGTGAGCATGCCAACCAAATTCAGGCAGAGGCCTATGGCCACCACAGAGTCCTTTAATCTCAGCTCTCTTCAAAACTGCCATAAATTATTGCTCTTGGATGTAGTGCCAGGATCCTGAGGCCAATTTTCATGTTTAGGAGGATTTGAGGGGTATCCTATACCACCCTACTGGCTCAACTAGCTACCAATCTCCCCTCTCCACCTCAGACCTTCCGCAAAACATGGCGGTGACTGTACACATTGTTATCTGCCCCTTGCTACAAAGCAGTAGTTTAGCTGTTTGATAGCTGAGAGAGATGCACCAGAGAAGTCAGAGAAGTGAGACAGAAGGGAGAAGTAAGGGGAGGCAGTTAAACCACTTCAAACCTACTTTTAGAACTTCATGCTGTGTAGAATGTGGCCCTGAAACTCAGAGTGAAACCTCACTCTTTCGTACATTCATCTTTGAAGCCAGAAATTGGTGGGAGGACTGGCTATGAGAGCACAGCCCCATATCTTCATTTAAAGCAAATTTGAGTAATTTCTCCAAATTTCCTATGTTAGCTTTGCTTTAATTACTCTGGCTGTCATAAATAGTTTCCCTCATCTTCCGTTTATGTCCTTTATCCCCACACCATCCTTCCTCAGATTTAGGGCTTGCATTTTAAGCTGAAAAATACCATGATCAAGCCTCATGTGAGGCTGTATGCACATTAGAGAAATGGAAGTGTCTTATAATTTATCCATCCCTCCTTTATAAGAAGTAATCACCTCCAGCTGGACCAAGTTGATCAAGCAAATGTTCAGTGTTCACGTGATTTTGTTGCAGCACCATAATGAATGTTCCTCTTTGATGGAAGAAAGAAGGTCCATGAAATAAACAGTTTAAGGATTTGGAGCTGGAGCTGGAAACATGGGCTGCTTTGTTCTTATGTCAACTGCTTCACCATCTATAACATTTCTCCATTATAAAGGATCTGTCTTTTCTCTTCCAGCCGCAACCCTCAAGCTAAAATAACAGAAACATGACTTTTTTTTAGAAGCCAAGATTATGAATACTCTTTTATGAATATTTTCCTTTGAACTCATTTCTCTCGAAAAAGAAAAATAACCCTATGTATTGCAGAGTTGACAGTAATAGACAAAACATACAAATTGATCTCTTAGGGGTAGTAAAATGCTCTAAAATGCACATAGAAAAATTCCAAAGACAACATAATGTGTATGGAGCATGGCCTTTGCAACTATAAGTTCTTAAAAGTAATATTTCTGACTGGCATGTATTATACAGAACATATTTCAGAGACTAATATCAAGGTTAATACCTTAAAATGTTTCCCTTTATAGCATTATGATTGCTTTTCTCATATTAGTGCAAACTCTTAATGAATAGAATTTTTGGATGTGCCATTTGGAAGGAAGGAAACCTTCATCGAATTAAGCTGCTTATGTTTTTATTTTTCCCTTAATCTCATTTCAACATATCTTCCAACTTCCTCCTCTAAAAATAATTCAACTAATGCCAACTCAACAGATTATAGTAGATCTCCGATTAATTTCATTATGCCTCAAAAAGAACTTATTTTTAAGGCTTATAGTTATATATATTACCATCAACTAGTGCTTAGGTTCCGTATTAAAATTTCTTTTCATTCTGTTTCAATATCATCAGTTAAATCTTTCTTTTCTGGTGTTTAAAAAAAAAAAAAAAAGTGTTTCCCTGAACTCTTTCAAATATTTTATCTCATCCAAAAGTTAATCCAGAAAATTCAGCCTCTTTTAATCCTGCTTTGTGGCTTAGATCCTTTGGCCCTGGAAGCACTCATGTTGATTTCTGCTATACCACGTTGATGTGAAAACAGCCTTTGTTGTAGAAGAGAAATAATTCTGCATGCAAATGGTGTGCCTCGGGAAGCTAACATCGTGAGGTTAATCATGGCAACAGTGCTTTATAAATGCTCTCCTAGAGTAAGTGAAGGACACAAAAATCTCGAGACACTATTGTGGCTTTGCATTTGGCGTTAAGAATATTCTGCAAAGTTCTTTTTGTGTAAAGGGTCAGTACTCTACTACAGTGGTTCAAAGCTTGAGTTTTAGAGCCAGACTGCTTGGGTTCAAATCCCACCTTTGGCACATACTAGTTCTGTGATCGTAAAGAAGACACTTAACCACTCCGAGCATCATAAAATAGTGTTAATACCACCTATTCCTTAGGATTGTTGTAAGAATTAAGTTGGTAAAAACATATAAAGCACTTACAACAGTGTATGACATAGACTTAGTACTCAATAAGTATTAGCTCATAATATTATTTAACTCACAAAAGCATGACATCTCATTAAAAAATTTCAGAAGCAGATTTGTAAAATAAAAAGAAGTCCTAGAGAAATCTAACTCTAAAATTCACAAATGTAAAATTACGGACAATGTTATCTATATGAATATGTATATATGTCTATATATGATTATATATAATTCTGGCTATTCTTTTATATAATTATATATAGTCATATAGATAAAATTATGTTTATCTTTTTTTTTACTCTGGAAAGTATGTTTTAGTAAGTGAATTCCTTTTCCATTGACTTCCTTCGTCAATCAACTTAAAGCTATCATTGCTTCCCCACTCAGCTGGTCTGTCTCCCACCCTATCCAACTCCAGGACATAAATTCAGTGAGTATTAATTGTCCCCTCAGAACAGAGGTCCCAGCTAACTTTATCTAGATGGCAGAATCAATATCCTAATTGTTTAATTGAACAAGTTTGTATTTCTAGATAATTGTTTCTTATAGCTAAAAAAAATCCATGAATTCCAATGTGTTTCCAGCCCAAATAATTTTGCTTCCATGAATCTCTTGGAAAAAAAAAAAAAAATGCCCTAATTAACCAAACTTGAATAAAATATATTTACCTACACAAAAAATATAACTACTGTGCTACTGCTGTATTACCTTAATATTGACTGGAGGTCATAGTCAACAGTATTTTTCCGTCTTCTTCACAACCCAAGATCAAAACAGCAAATAAATGTCTGGTAATGATATAATTTAACAGAAAAAAAAAAAGAACAAAAATATTGCAGACATAGTTTGATCATAACTACATCTTTAAAATCTTCATTGAAAACATGTGAAGAAGAACTAAGGATCGAATAGTGATTCTGTTAATATAATGGCATTATAATTTTCTTTTCTCCATTTTCTAATTTTTTGTTAGTGACTATATTCTTTTTGAAATAAAATGTTAAGTTTCTGAAACTATAAAAATTGAACTATAAATTAAAAAATTTTTCATTTATATTTAAAAAAGAAATTCACAACATAACATTTAACTCTGATTTAATTTCTATAAAATAAACTCTACAAATATTTCTCAAAGAAATTTGAGAGTCTTGAAACTATATCTCTGTTTTGTATTATATGCAGTATATTCCCAAGTATAAAAAGTCATAAAACTTAGACTACACATTGCAGATCACCATTATATTTAAGTACTATTTAGAAGACCGTGATACTGAATATACAAATCTGATTTAGCTTCATAGTTTCTGAGATAAAGGAGTTTTTTAAAAGATATTTATTTTCTGTTTTCCTTACATTTCCCTTTTTTATCTCTAGATGAAAATGAATGAGCAATTTAGGACATGACATATTACTGATCACATATTCAAAGCTACCTACAGAATGAATCTACAGGACAGATATTTCTACACGGCGTTTGTCTGGAGTCATATTATTTTAAATTGTACCTTAACTTTTAAATTCGATACTAGATGCAATTTTTATAAACTAATTCAGAATATTACAAATGCAGATATTCTAACACAAAGACTTGTATGATTTTGTTTAGATTGTCAATGGTTGTTTCATCCAAATTTTCTTCATCGTCATCCATGGTGTGCCAGACTTCAGGGAAAGGAGATGATATCAGATGCAAAACTGGAACACCTAATAAGAAAGAACTGACCTGTAATTAAGTGCATGTTTTCAGAGCGTAAACTAGAAAGTGTCCTTCTTCAAGCAGAAGTCTGAGTGGGAGCTCTCAGACTTCTACCATAGAAAGACAGCTGGTAATTCATCAGCTTCTGTGGACTTCTTTATGTCTTACCCTTGTGCTCCAAAGTCATCCATTCATTAAACAGATGTTAATTAATTCAATAAATAATTATAAAGCAGCTACTATATACCAGTCCCTACTCTAGGAGTTGAGGGTTTATTAGTGAAAAAGGCAAAGCCATATGGAGCTTACATTCCAGTAAAGAAAGAAACAAGTGATCAAATATAAAAAAATAATTTTAGAAAGTGATAAGGCTTATAAAGAATAATAAAACAGGTGAAGGAATAGAGATTGAGGGGCAAACAGTGGAGTCAAGAGAGGAGTATTTAAAGTCAGGGAAGGCCTCTGTGAGGAGCTAACATTTAAACAGAGACATGCAACAAAAGAGAAAGCAAGCTGTACAAAGATCTGGGGAGGAGCGTTCCAGACAGCAGCATTAGCAAGTGCAAAGATCCCAAGGTTGGAATGTGCTTGGCCTGCTTGAAGAACAGCAAGGAGTCTGATGAGGCTGGATCGGAGCAGTACTGATTAGAGACAGAGATAGGTGGTAATGTTGGAAAGAGAAGACAGAGTCTGAAAATGAGGCCTCTGTAGGTTATGGTAAGGACCTTGGGTCTTATTCTACATGACGGCAAGCCTTCGGAGCTTTAAAGCAGGGAAGTAACAAAATTGGATTTACATTTTTAAAAGATAACTCTCATTCCTATATAAAGATTAGGGAAGCAAGAGCAAAAGGTGGAGACCAATTGGGAGGCTACCACAAGAGTCCTTGGGTTTATTTTAACTTCCACCATTGACAAGGATACTGCTTCCTTATTAATCAGAAAACACCAGAGTTACAAAAAGCGTAAGAATACAGTCTAACTCTATGAAAGAGAAGACAAGGTCAGTAGAACATGAGTTTTCATAAATATTCTAGGTGTAGGAAAAAAATATAGAGGTGTCCTTAAGAATTTGGAATGACTTTCATGAGACAATAGAAGCCATAAGATGATTGGTGGGTGATTTAATTAACCAATTAATTGAAATAATTGTTGCTCACACTTCTAGATTATTGCAAAAGCACATATAAAATACAATAAGTTAAAAATGCACATGTACACATACATATACACACACATTACCTTTTCTTAAAAATGGAATATGGTCGTCCTGAATTACACCTCCATAACCATGATTCTGGAAATACTGCCTCTCCAAAGAATGATCCTTGAGCAAACCTAATTCATGGAGTTCATGTTCTGCAGATGATAATTAGTAGATAAATATCTATTTTTATCTGATCGATACTCATAATGCATAATGAGTTTGAAATCTTAGCACACGTGGCCATAGTTTTTAATACATGCAGCAGTGAGCACAGCCACATCCATGACAATTAACATCTGAGCTGAAATTGGGAGTGTACATTTTGGAGTAGTTCTGGGCACAGAAGAGTCACATGTGGCTGTAGCTTTACAGGTGATAACCTCCTTAGAAGTAGAAACTCAGTAGAACATGGAGAGATGAAGAATGAGAAAACTAATACAAAATGGGAGGAAAAAACACAGATGTAGATACTTATAGATCCAAGATCCAGTATGAAGAATACCTTAAGAGGAGGTGTGGGGCTTGAAAGGGTAATACCCAAGCCAAATAGGGGTGAAGTATACTAGTGGCCACTCTGTGGGAAAGCATTACTTATTATGATCTGCATTAGTAGTTCTCAAAATGTAGTCTCTGACCAGTGGCATCAGTATCACCTGGGAACTTGTTAGAAACACAAATTATCTGATCCCACCTCAGACTTACTGAATCAGAAACTCTGGGGGTGGAGCCCAGCAATCTGTGTTGTAAAAAGCCCCCAGTTATGCACACTATAGTTTAAGAACCATTGGCCTGCATTCCACCACTCTTGTCATCTCATAACACAGAACCCATGTGTTACATGGTTATATACAACATGAGCTCTATGTTACAAGATGATTATCACAAGAAGAGTATAAAACAACCACATGAAACTTCCCAGGATAGCTGTGTGTGTGTGTGTGTGTGTGTGTGTGTGTGTGTGTGTGTGTGTGTGTGTGTGTGTTTAATTGCTAAATTTAAAGGGTAAAACTAGACCAAGTAGTAGCATCCATATATAATATGATTTTAGGACCATGGAGAAACCCCTCACCAACACCAAACAATATTTCATCTGTTTATTGATACTTATAATTCCTTTATCTTGGGATACAAAGTTTCCTTATACAATTAAATGTGGTTTGAAGTTTAAATACCACTAGGAGTGGCAGTACAATGGGTTAAAATTACATTAAGATGCAAATTACTGATATAAATTTATTCTGCAGAGGAAATAAGACAAGTGTACAAAATTCTTGAAAGAAGGCCAAACTCAATCTTGTGAGGCCACCATCGAAGTAAGGAAAAAACATGCTACAAGGAAGAGACCCAAGAAGCTTATAGTAATAATAGCATAATAGCAATATTTTCAAACTAGGAATTGAAATTTACCAAAGATAAGTCTCTGAGGTTCAGGTAAAAGTTTCTCTTGTAATATTCTAGATCGGACATTGGCAAATTCTGTACTCATAGCAAAAGTGTGAAGTGAGATGGCAATGCTTTTCCCACTGTACAGAAGTAGTTCAATTCTATCCGGCTCCAAGGAGTTCTGTGGCCTGAATTCTATAATAAAGGTCTGTCTCATTTTCATCTCTCCCTGATGCCAATTGTTTTATTGTTGTGGGGGGTGGAGGGCAGAAGAGGGATGTTTGTGTTTTGGTGAGGGGAGAGTAGAAGTATGAAAGGACGAAGTTATTCTCCTTTTTCCTTCTCCAAGCTCCAAGCCTCTCTCTCCAGCCATAGAATCTTTGTTTCTTAGCCTGGCCTGGCCTCACCTGGTCTGGCCTAGCCTCGTCTCATTGATTTGACACCAAACCTTCTCTGAAATGACTCTTGAAGGATCTTGGGTTTCTCTTGCATTGTGATCTCTTACTCTTTTGGAAAATAGGCAGAGATTATACTATATTTAAAGGAAGATCATGTCTGGATAGGCAGAAAATAGAAGATGAAAAAGACAGAGATAGAAAGGAAAGAAAAATTAAAGAATATCTTTTGGTATCATTATAAGGACATAACATTCATCATATTCATCATTAGTCAGTGTGCTTTGTTGAGTAGTTTTCCATAGGAATGCATTCCATATGTTTCAAACAGGAAAATATTTTTGACCATTTCTAAGGATATTCAGATATGAAATATAGCATTTTATGTTTCCACATCAAAATAAAGTTTCATGCAAAAAAATAAAGTGGGCCTACCAAAAGAAATGAATAGGAACAAGAAACTAATTAATAAAGAAAGAAAAAAACCTGGCAAAGTATGTTATATATTCAAATCACACACTTACATCATTTGAGTTTTGAAATGTAGTGTTAATCAGAGGAAGAAACCAGGTTTGACTCTTTAATAGAAGAGGTGCTTACCAATTGTTTGAAGTCTAACAAACCATCTTGCAGAGTTTGGAAAAAAATTGAGAAATGTTGGGTTTAGAGCTCCAATTAAATCTAATAAGACCAATAAATCCTAAGGGAGAAAAAAAAATTTTTTTTAATCTCTGTCACCAAAACTTGTTTCATACTCATCAACAGAAAAAACAATCAGTCAAAACGAACATCATTTAAGTAATTGAGAATAATCTAGGGACCTGTATAAAATGAACAAAAGGTTTAAAAATATTGTAAGCTAATTATTGCAAGCTAATTATTTTGGAGAACTTTCTAATCTTGCTTATGCAATATGGACAAATGGCAAAGTATAGATTCTTCATGTCTGTAATCCCAGAAGGATATCATTAAGAACATCTAGATAAATATTTCATAGATTTAAAAAGAATACATGTAACTTTATTTTCAGATGGGAGTCCAAGCTTGTCTGATCTTCTATTCCATTCTAATTAGCCATTTTATCCTTTGTCTAAAATGACACAACTGCCTGTAGGAGAACACTTTAGTAACTATTTATTCCTCAAAGCAGCATATAAGAATATTCCTCGACTTGAAGCTAGATGACCTTATGTCTCTGGTCTCCATCTCCTTTTCTATCTAACCAGAAGCTCAGACTTGCTGATCTCTAAAGGTCCCTTCTGGTCATAAGCCTCTACAATTAAATCAGTGCGTTCTTAACTTGTTTGAGCCACAAAATAGCAGCAGGCTTGAGGATTCCCTGAAGACTAACTCCCAGAATAAGCACTCCTGATTTCTATAACGTGAGATCATGTGCGGGTAAATATCTAGTATAGATCCTAACACATAGTAAATAAATATTTGCAGTCTATGTTTCTAAAGACAGTGTCCCTTAGCTCATAAGTGATGATTAAATATATTCATTGGGAAAAAAATAGACTTGTTTGAAACTGAAGTATATTCACAAGGTTGGATAAACTACTAAGAGTTTGTTTGTGGGGGGAAAATGGTCTTAACCATCACTATGGATTCATGTATTTGAATCGATACATAAATAACTTTGTTCCTCCTACCGATAGCCAGGTGTCTCCTCCTCCTGTGAATCCTTTTTAGCCATTTGGACACAAGTGACTGAGGTGCAAACCATATTCCCCTGACCCGTTATGAGCTGCCAATGGACAACGGGATGGAGAAAATGTCCACAGGAGATGTGTTAGAGGATGTTTAATGTGGCCGTTTGGATTGAGAGGGTAAAGGTCAGTGACAGGGCACAGGACAGGGGTGAGTGGAGGGGTTAGGAATAGGCCTTCAGGTCACAGATAAAGTGAGAGTCGGGGTGGATGAAGGCACATGAAGAACGAAGTCTCAAGGGTGGCATAACATTCCAAGCTGGGGTTAGTGAGGACTCAAGACTGAATGAAGGTCAAATATAAAAGGAGAATCAGAGGGGGAAAGAAGTCAAGGATAGGGTGAGGGGCTAAGGGAAGGGGCCAGGAATGGGGATGAAAACGGGGTTGTGTGTTGCCTCCATGACTTGGTGATAAGAGCAGAGTTTTAAAGGCAGCATCAAAATGTCTCCATTCCCCGCCCCCCCCGCCCCACCCCCCACAAACACACGTTAAAAATATCACATCAAAATGTCATATACACATTTGGAGTCATTTTAGCACTTTGAAGCCACCGAGGATATTCTTCACTCCCATTCTCATATCATGTCCCATTCTTACTCCATTTCCCAAGACCCTCGCCTCCTCAGGCTTCAGAGAGGCCTCAAAGAAGGGATTTGCTCTCCCCATCCCTGTACAGCTCTGGGGGAATGTGCTCCCGTTAGACCAGGACTGAATCTGATGTCTCCTTAATCTGATTTTTTTTACATCATTTTAATTAAACCTTTTTACATTTTTTTTAAAAATCAATTAAATTTTTAAAATTCACAATGTAAATTTTTATATTATTTTAATTAAGTTCAAATATAACTGCTAACCCAGAATCATTCTTTTTCTTTTTAGCTCTGGGATTCCTCAAAAACTCGATGCCTGCCAAGGAATGTTCTACTATAAACACTCTGCTCCAAGGATGTCATGGCATTTGTAGGTCTTTAATTGGCTTTAGCTTTGGCTTCCTTTGAAACAGAGCCTGCAGCTGCACCACCGCGGAAACTACCCAGACTAACCATGCCGTGCAGTTGGTTGGTGTTTCTCGCTCCAGGTGGGTGTGGGGTCGATGCCATCTTTGAAGCTAAGTGCCGAGACCCATACAGAGAGTCTTGAGGAGACCAGTGAAGAAAAGCCTCTTCCCCATCAAAGAAAATTAGCTGGAGTGAGAGATCTGGCCTGGAGTCTGAAACGTTCTGGTAAAAAGAACGGTGAAAAGATAACAAAAATGCTGTGAGGATTTAAAAAATGGCACACTTCACTATTAACTGGAAAAAAAAGAAAGCTAAACCACGAAGAAAAGAAAGATACCAAAGTGAGAGAAAACATGATAAAATTTATTTTGCACCACTTCCTCCCTGAAAAATCATCATGCCTCGCATAGTCTTCGCCCATATAAACCTCACCTTCTCTCACTACCTCTGAAGATAGAAGTTGTATATTTTTTCTTACTCTTTAGAGAACTTTGAAACTGTGGAACTGCTATGGTGGACATAGTGACACAGCATCACAGTTCTGTTTCAGAAGGATGTATTGCCCCTGCAGCCAGGAAAACTATAGCAGAAAGCCTTCAGCTATTAGTCCCTTTAAGGGTTGCCTCAGCCACGGGGGTGTCCTACATCCAATGACTGATCTAAGCAGGTCCTGGGGGCTCTCTTAAGGGTCGTTGCACCTCCAGAGATCCCCATAAGTTGGCTCGGGCTGTTGTTGAACCTGCGTGGCAGCTTGACTTCTCCCTCTACCTAATCCCATTACCCTTCTCTCCCTGCCATAGTTATGGAGCCAAGGCCACTCCCTAAGAAATGACCTAAATGCTGAGCTCCCCGTCAGAGTGTGTGTCCCAGGGAACCCAGCTTGAACAACTGCAAATCTTTCTTGCGTGTTAAGTATGCAATTTTTTTTTTATTGAGTCTAGTTTCAAAGATCTGCCCAGGAATGCAACAGCGACACAAAGAATAATAATTATGGCCTCTCCCCTTAAAGGAGCCTATACTGTAGTTGGGGTAGGAAAGTAAAGGAAATACATGAGCATGGCAAAATGTGCCAAGTGTCGAAAAGGTAACATAAAATTCCTCTGGGAATTAGATGGAATGAAAGGTTGAATCCTTGGAGTGTCAAGGAAGACTTCATGCAAAAGCTAGTATTTTAAGAGAACTTATAAGCATGAGTAGGATTCTGATCAATTTTTTTACTTTCTGACAATCTCATCTTTCAGATTAGTCTTGCCGGTACCTTAACCTCCACGATCCTTCAACCCCACTGGAACCTCTGATCTGATCTATTGGATCCTTCATCTTTTCACAGTCTTTCCCCCCATGATGCCCTCACTTTACTCCATATTCGCTTAAATTCCAGAGTCAATCATTCTAATTGCTCCCTTGCAAACACACTCAACTCCTTTGCCTCTTTTTGCGTTGGTCAAAGTCACATGACAAAAACATAACCTTAAGTCCAACACTCTGTCTCCTTTGTGCTTACATTCATGCAGCTGAACCTGGCTGGATAAAAATACACAACCATTTTTCTCTCTCCATCTCTACAGTACCAGGGGAATGTATTCACATTGCACCAAACTGAATCTGATGTTTCCTTAATCTGTTATGGATATAAATTCTCCTCTTATCTCTCTAAGGATAAGAAAAAATCATGTCCTTTAAGTTATCTTTTGCTCTTTGTGCTCTATTCCCTCCCAGTTCATTTTTTCAATTTGTATTATTTGTTTTGCGTGCTTTTTTCATGTTGGAAACTGACCTCAAATGTCTGGTCATCCTTTGTGTTCATTCAATAAGGTACTATAACATTGATTATAGACACAGATGGTTGTCTTCCATGCAGGGCAATCCGGTGCCCAGTTTTCACTGAGGATCCCCATATGTCACTGTCTGTGGGTCTTTCCTATGAGGTGGTTCACATTCTCCAGAGAAGGATTTTCCAGTTTCCTATCTGCTGGGTATAAACTAGCTGCTGGCTCTCTCATGCTGTAAGAAGGGGAAAGCCTGGGGACTTCATTGTACAATATGCAGATATTCACCTCATCTCCTTTATTTCCATGAGGCACCTCACCACTGCCATCCTCTATATTCTGTGTCCCTATGTCCAGAACCTCTCTGGTTCAACTTCCCCAATAAAATATTCTGTCATCTTCTGCAAGGATACAGGTAGGGTACTCATCTACCCACCAGGAGTTGGGTAAGAATCTATATATCTAAGGGTTCCTTAAACAGATTTATCAACTCTCTCCTCTCCAGCCCCCTGCCTCACTTCTGCCTTCCTCACTATCTGTGTGGCCTGATTTGTGAAGGTCTTCCAGTCCTTCTTCACGGCAATACGATAAATGCATAATTACCAGTATTAACATCTGTTAACATCGTGGTGAATTATCTGCAGTCTTTCTCCACCTGAGGCTATATCAGCTAATGCTATAATAAGGTGTGAAAAATCATCTTAAAACAACAATTATGTGTCTTCCTGGGTCTGAAGTTTAGATGGGAGACAACTAATCTAGGCTGGTTTTGGCTGGAGAAGATCTGCTTCATTCTGCAGTCGTCAAGGTTGGCTCTGCTCCACATGTCTCTTATCCTCCTCCTGGGACTGGAAGGCCAGCCGGGACATGCCCTTTTCCTGGTGATGGCACAGGAACGAGAGAGCAAGCCCAATTGTACAAGCACATTTCCAGCCTCTGCTTGTGCCTCATCTACCAGCATCTCATTGCCCAACACAGATCAAATAGCCAAAGTGCAGAGTCAAGGAGTGATAAAGTACAAGACGGGGAGGGCACGGCAAACTTATAAGGCAAACGAGGCGAATATATAATGATAATCTTATTAGTGGAAGTGGGAGGGCTGCAAAGACTTGGGACAATAACCCAGTCTACTATCCAGTCCCCTCCCAGGTCACATTCCACCATCACCACCCAATCCATGACAACCGAAGACCTTAAAATAATTCCTTCGTACGAATTTAGTTAAAGTACAACTGGAAGAATAAATCTGATACGCTCAATGTTTGTATCCAAAATAGTCCTTTTTTTTTATTGTCCATATCACTGGACAATTAGTAAGGATAATTAAGAGAATGTATTTTTTAATGGTTCCCAACCCAACAACTCATTCGGCCCTTTCTACTTCTGGACCCCAAAGCAGGTGTGAGCTACATGCAGAAGGTAAAAGAGCTCCTGAAGAGAAAACACACCCACTACACAGCCTGCCTTTAAGTCATACTTCATTTCATGTCCTTACTCTGGAATGCAAATATGAAAAATTAAACTTTGTATCAGCTCTTGAACTCTTCTCACCCAATTTCTGGGTAAGAGTGGTTGTTAAAAGCAAGGCAAGAGCATGGGACAAAGACATTGTGGAAGGATAAGAAAACAAAACAAAATGAAAAAAAAAAAAACAGTAGTAAAAACAATTCTTGCTTTCTTCAAGCTCAGCATATCCAGCAAAAATAGAACCAAATATCTCTATTACTTCCATTACAAGATAAACCTTTCATTTCTTTACCCCATTGTAAAAAAGGCCGGCTCCTTCATAAAGCTCTAAGGGAGGGAAAAAGGTATTTGTTGCCTGTGAACAAAGATTTTTGTTTTTGCTTTGTTGTGTTTACTTGGTTATGAGAGATATCTGAGCAAAATGTCTTCATCTAGTTTAGCACTTTTTTCCAATATACCCTTAAGAACACAGAGACTGAAATAACATCTGAGAGTCCCAGAAGTATTTTGAGCTGAGAATATAACAAAAGCTCTGCTATACTACAAAACTGAGCTGAGATTCACAGATAATAACAATAATGCATTTCTGCTTCATGTTTTTCATCTCAATATGTCTGAATTACCTTCTACTTCAGAACCTTTCTACTTTGCAGCAACTCCCTCCCCCCAACTCAAGAGCCACCATCTCTCAGATCAGAAGGTTGTGATGTGCATGGTTACATAAATAAGAAGAAATAAACAGAGTTCTCATACATAAGCCTGTACCAACCTTCTGCTTTCTTCATTTTTTGCAAAGAAATGTTGCAATTAATTTAATGTGTATTCACAACTAAGAAATCGGGTGTCAATTAATGAATTCACTGTCATGTGTCTTAGCTTTATTGCCCATGGTTGACATTTCAAATAATGTAATGTTCCAAATAATAGTCACTCAAACTCATACCATTTTGCAACAAATTAATACAAAATGTACCAAAAGTCTATATTTCTAAACAGCCTTCTCACTCTCCCAAGGGATTCTAGAATTCACTCTGAGTTACTGCTAACGTGTTTTATCCCAGGAATCTACAAGAGGGAAACAGATACCTTCAAGGAAAGGAGTCGCTTGTCTAAGGCACGGGCAAGTTCCAACATCATGGCACATGGCACAGCTGAATCAGTGGCTCCCACAAACACCCTGTTGCCCCAATGGGGAAAATACTTGGAGTCGTAGTGACAGGCGAGGACCAAGTGTCGTTTAGCAGTAGGATTGAGGGTACTGATGATATTTGAGAAAGAACGGTACCCATAGGGTGTCTGACTTAAGAAGGTGTCTACTTCCAAGACCCAGTCAGCTTGAAGTCTCTGAATTCTCTTCATGATGTGCTGATCAAAACAAAAACCAAAATTTCAGATTGAGACAGGTTTCATTTGTTAACTATGTTTGGAATTTTTATGTAATGTCTTTCAAATTAAAAATGCAGTGCATACTTATTGAATTAATAGCAAGGATATTTAAGGAAAAGCTAATCTTCTCCCTCCCCCAATCCTCCTTCCCCCCGCCTATTGTTAATACCATTGTTAATAGTCTCATGTATATCTTTCCACACCCTTTTCTTTGTTTATACAAATAAACATATAGTAGCACGCAAACATATATATCTGGCAGAGGGATGTACATTTTCATAGGAATAAAACCCTACTTTACTCATTACTCTGCCCCTTGCTCTACTCACTTAATTTATTGTGAACATCACTACATGTCAGAAGGTAGAGATCCTGTTCAGTATATATTAAAGTCCACTTTCAGTATTTCTAGGAGGATAAGAAGGCATGTTCAAAAAGTCAGGCATACCAAGGCCCTACAGGTCTCCATCTTCTATTCTAAGCTCTTTGAGGCCAGGAACTGCACATGATTTTTGTCCTCACTGAACTGCATATGATCCAAGTCCAGCAAATACTTCATAATATAATGAACACTAACAAAAGATACTGATGCTCACCTGCTAATGATAGCATAGAGAGAGCCCTGCAACAAGGGGATGGCTGGGCGTACTGGAGGTCCTGCCCGCTCTAAGAATCAATAAGCAGCTCTGAATCATAATGATAAATGAAGTAGTTTTCCTTCTGCACCCAGGGAAGGTCCAGACGCATTGCACATGCTAATAAAAATTTAAAAGAATCTCTCCTGGTTATCTTGGGCCTAATGAGCAACATAGTAAGTGACAGGAGAAAGCAGCAAATAGAAAAGAAATACCACCTCAGGATGGAAAGTGTCTTTTTTAAGAATCTAGAATTTGTGGTGTAGACGTTATAGGTGAGTTCGTCACTGCTTCATTTGCCCTTTCCTGTCTTTATTTTCCCTCTACCTCATTTTTCTCACTCAGTTCCACTTATTTTATTTTAAAATAGTGTGTATATATATATATATATATATTTATATATATATATATACTATTTGTAAGTTGCCTTAAAGAATTGTTCCAAAAGTCAAATGACAAACTAACCATCCACAAAACCGGCAACCTGTTCCACAACTAACATAGGCAGGGATAGACCTTGAGGCGATAAACAAATAACATAATAACTGGAAAAGAATAGGAGATTTTTTCCCACCCAAGGAAATGCAAATTTTCTAGACTAGCCAAGTTTTGTGTGGCCTCCTGCCCTAACTAATGTGACATGACACGTAGGCAAGGGCCTTAGAAAAAGTGTGGCAGGAAGCTTCCAGGAAGAGGAGAACTAAACCAGAGGGAAGATAGTGACTCTACGGTCAGTCCTGCAGATGCCAAATAAAAGCTCAACTCTTCAGCTATTCACTCTGCTTTCTGTGGTGAGGTGGACTTTTGCCAAAATGGCACATATACGTAGTACCTTACTTTTTCTATCATGGGTTTACAAGTTTTCTGTTCATATAATAAAAAGAAATGTTTAAACCTTTCTGAAATCATCATTTATATCTCATTTATTTTATTATTCTCCACAATTCTTAGTATTGGTATTTGATCACAGTATGCTATCAGAAAATACGGGCTGATTGTAATTAATAAATTATTCTCTTTTTTCATTCTTTTTAATTTTTTTCAATTACAAGTTATTCTCAATGGGAATATATAAAATATATATGATATAGAACATTAGCAGTTTGAATCACTGGGCATCTAAGACAAACTTTACACAGAATATGAAAATAAGTTATTTCCAGACTTGTGGGAAATTTTTTTTTCCATAAAAGGGGTCATCTAAATAAAAAGGCATGTACTCCAGAACATCTGCTCTCCAGATGATGAACTGCTCCATAAAATGTCTTCTGCACCAATCACAGCCTATATGCTTACAAAATGAATTGGGATTTAAAAAATACATATGTAGCTTCGCTCAGCTGAAGTTTCACACACAGATTCGCTTCTCAATTACTACACAGGTCGTGGCCATAATTTCTGATATCTGTGTTGACAGACACTACCATCTACAAAAGCATAGCAAATGCTCCCCAAATAGTTCTCCCTGCAGTAACCTTTTTTATCGAGTATAAATATTTTTTTGTTTACCTTAGCAACTAATTTCTTTATAAACAACCAAATTGGCCTCATAATCTAATTATGTCACCAATATCCCTGGTTGTGCTTTTGGCTTTCAGGCTTAATCTGCAAGTTTCCACCCCAATTCTCCAGAGTCAGCTCCGAAAACCACCGCTCTCCTCACTAGTCTGCCCCTAAGCTTGGCTGTGAGAGGGAGTCCAAAGCAGTCGTGCTTCCCTAACTCCAAGCAGCAAAAGCCTGGGCCCACCGGGCATGCTAAAATGCAATTTAGAATATAGGACATATTTTAGATTATTATACATCTGTTTTTTTAAATGGGGAAGAGAGAAAAGAAGACAAATAAATTAATAGGTGGAGACAGAGAGAGATGAAAAAAAGGTAGAGATTGAATACAGAAAGAAAAGGATACAAGTGGGGAGCAAGAGAGAAGCGGGGAAGGAGGGAGGGAGAGGGGGTAAGGGAGAGACAGAGAGTTGGAGAGAGAGAAAAGGAAGAAAGAAAAAAGATAAAAGCAAAAGCACATTCTATTTAGGGGGTGGGGGTCGGAGTAAGGGAAGATTTTGTGTTAACATTAGTGAATAATCCTGGGTCTAATTTAATTCAACTTAAATTCTCATTTTCAGGTTCTGAGAAACAATGACATTTGTAGACCAGGTTTGTGTGGAAGGAGCAGATTCTGCTGCATATGCACTAACTCTACAGACAGATCATTGTCAGGATGCTGAATCCTGCCACTGGGGAGTACAGGTAACTCTTCCTTCGTAGGTGTACCACATATTAGTCTCTTGGGCTCCAAGTTGAGGGCTCTCTATACAAGGCCCTGCACTCAGACATACATACATCTGAGAAGCCCATACCTTTTGGGTTTTCAGATGCACTGAGCATTTATAGGGGATTTTTAACCCTGAAGTTTCCAGCTTGCCTCTTTTAGACAACGTTTCTGGCTTGCTCCTTAGTGAAACTTTATTATCTTGATTTTTAAATTTATGTTTTATTCCCATCCCTGCTAGAAATCACTGAAATACCCCCAAATTTAATGTCTTCAAATTATTTATTTTACAAAAAAATTATCTCCTCGAGTACAAGTATTCTAAATATCCAATAGACAGCTTTAGGTAAAAATGCAGACTATGGGATATTGTTTCCATATTATTCTCTGAAAGGGAATCTATAGCAAGGCACATCTTCACTAATACCTGCAAAAGGTAATCCACTAACCAATTTTATAGCAAGTCCACATCTTTTTAGATTTGAGTGTCTTCTTTAGTTACAACCGTGAAACTATATAAATTATAAAACTTCTGATATAGTTTTCAAAAGGCCTCAGGAGAAAAAACAAAATTTCTACCATTCTTGTTTAAAATTAGTTCTGAGTGAAAGGTATTAATTCTAGTCAAATTAGGGCCATTAGTCTAGTTCCCTCACAATAACAGGTGTCATCTACCTCATCCTCAAAAGTGGAAGCCCTTTATCTTTCACAGCTTAGGGGACAGCTCTCTAAAAATTCATGGTTATTTTCTTCTCAAAAAATTATGAAACTGAATCTCTTAAGTGAGATTTCCAACCAAATGTCCTGTTCGGATTACCCCCACATGAGCCAGACCATGCATAAGCAGCCCAGCAGCAGTGCCCAACATATTTCAAAATATTGTCAATAAATTTCTCATTTGTTTCCACCACCATATGACATGGAAAATGTTATTATAGGTTCAGTAACACTTTTAAATGAATATGTATTTGTTAATCACAACAGTACCTATGTGTATTACTTGTGCTATGTTTTCTGTTAAAGCTAAATAAAGATTACAATGGCAATATTTGTTGTGTTCATGGACTTTTAGAGGCAAGGAACCTCAGGTCTGAAATATGCATATATGTTTCTGGGTATATACAGCCTTCCGAGCAAATCATGTGGGGAAATGAAAAAGGCTGAAGAGAATATTATAGACTTAGATTTTTTCCTAATGAGGAACTGAAGAGTTTAGAAAGCCCCAGTAAGTGCCCTGAGCTTCTTTTAAGAAAATGCTTAAGAGATGAGGCCCAGGGAATACCATTAAAATGAGTGGTTTGTGACTCACTTTCCAACTCAGGCATGAGAAGATCTAGAATGGAGACATTATGAGTACAGACCACAGAGCTGGTTCCCCTGGCCACCGCTCTCTTCTAACAGGATGGAGAAGTCAAGCAGATTTGGGTCTAAATTCTGGCCTCACCACTACTACGCATACAACCTTGAGCAAGTTAGTTTACATACCTATACCCCGAGTCTTTTCACATCTGTGACACTGGGATTATAATGGTACTCACATGGCAGCATTGCTGTGAGGACTGAATTAGATCATCTGTGTAAAGAACTCCATAAAGTGCCAGAGCTAAAAACAGTGCTC
Source organism: Pteropus medius (assembly GCF_902729225.1). NCBI lineage: Eukaryota > Metazoa > Chordata > Mammalia > Chiroptera > Pteropodidae > Pteropus > Pteropus medius. Next base: position 42,589,706 of record NW_024349800.1, read on the forward strand.
AGTGAAAGTCCTCCATCATTATTATTATTCCCCACTCTGCCTAAAAGTTAAAAATAACTAAGATGCTCTTTGGGTCTCCACCATTTAATTCCTTAGGGGAAGCAGGAACTTTTTGCATGAAAGACAACAGGCTAATGTGGCAACAGACAATGGCTGTCTGGGCTAGACTTGAGGAGATGCCATCTACTGGGTAGACAGAAAGAGCTCAACAGCTGTGCTTGCAGGTGTCACTGTCACATTACAGGGGTGCCTGAAGAGTTAGGCAAGTAGAATACTCTCAGTGGAGAATATGAGGGACCTGTCTCCTCCATTCCTTCTCAAGATGCCCCTTAAAATACGGCTAGTTTGACAAACTAGTTATTCAGAGATGAGGTTTCAGAGTGCTTAGAAACACTGACACTAAAGAGGCAAAGAGATATTCAAGGTCTAGCTCAGGTTACAGCTTACTCTACCCTCTATAGCAGTGTCTTTCAAACTGCAGTGGTTACATCAATGGGTCTCAAAATCAGTTTAGTGGGTCATGACCAAGCATTTTTTTAAAAGCTAATAAAGTAGAATTAACAATATCAGTAAATTGCAAGTAATAAGATTTTTTTTCATGAAATTTTTGTGTCAGTTAAATCTATATGTTTGTATGTATAAAATGTAAAATATACATTTTTTTAACCTTGGGTCAGATTCAGAAGCTTGAGAAGCACTGCACTGGAAAAGGTACTTTATCACTGATCGTGACTCTCCCTACAGGAAGAATACTATTTTCCAAAGAGGGAATGAAGGCTCGATAGGGCAGTAATTCACTCTTGGCCCAGAAATGTTAAGTAAGGACTGTCTAAAGCTGTTGATGTTGGGTGTTTAGGGTCCAAGAAAACTTGATTGGGTGGCTGGAGAGTTGTTATAGAAATGATCAAGAGTTGAGCACTTTGTACCCTGTCAGATGTTGTACCCCAGCAACGATCACACACATAACTTGATTTAGATTAACCCGAATCACTTAACAAAACAGACATTTACTCTCAGTTGTTTGGTTTTCTTGGTTGCTTATTTGGGTGAATAATAAGATGAGAATATAGATTTGAATATTAGAACTCAGAACTTTGGACATATTATCTCTCACATGAAAGCAAAGTATTCAACAACCTTTAGGTTTGTGTGTTGTGTTCTCACCTGACGAGCAGCATAGCTTCCGGGAGATCCTGGATATCGTTCTATCAGCAAAGGTTGTAAGTCATTTTTCCACATTTCAAAAATACTGGTGCCTTCTGCAACTTGCCAAAGAGACGATGAATTCAAAATGGCTGGTTTGTGATAATTCTGAGGATTAAACAACATTATTTAACCGGCTATCATTTCATAATATGTTTAAGACTTATCCTGAGACATTTGCAATTGAAAAATATTTGCTTTGAACCTCAAAATAAAGGGATAGCTCTTATGCTCTATACAAGATACATTAAACTACTCAAATTTAAAATTGGCCCTTTAGATATAGAAAGTTAAACTAATTCTTTTGGCAGCTTATCTTAAAAACAAAATTAATACAATGGTTTCAGCCTGAAAATTAATATTTAACACTTATTTTCTTTTAATGACTTTATTTCATCTTAATGACTTTTGGTACAATTACTTTGTAAAACTAAGGTTTTAAAGTGTTAATTATTGATATCCTGTTCTTAAGAAAACCTAATTTTTAAAACCCTCAGGTTGGACGTGGTTCCGTAGTGTAGTGGTTAGCACGTCTGCTTTACACGCAGAAGGTCCTGGGTTCATACCTCAGTGGAGCTACAGTCCATGGTCTACAGCCATGCCACCCTGAACAAGCCAATGTATGATCTTGGAAGCTAAGCAGGGTCTGGCCTGGTTAGTACCTGGTGGGGAGACCACCTAGGAGGACCAGGTGCTGTATGCATAAATGATAATAAATAATTAAAAAAAAAAAAAAACCTCGGGCAATAAAATGTGTTTTGTTAACATAATTGCTTTATAAAAGGCAGTGTAGTGTTCCAGAATAAGCACTGTCTAGGAGTCAGAGAAGCTGGATTCAAAACTGCTGGCTGCCATTTATAGGTTGTATGACCTTGGGCAGCTCCCTTAACTTCTCTTTCCCCTCAAAAAACTAATAAAGGAATTTGAGCTAGCTCTGCAATGTCCAATATGGTAGATGCTAGCCACGAGTGACTATTAAGCTCTTGACTATTAAGCTAGTTGAGCTTTAAGGATAATATACACACTAGATTTTAAAGGTTTAGTATGAAGAAATGTAATCTGTCTTATTAATAATTTATACTGATTACATGTTGAAATGATCATTTTTTATTTATTGAATTACATAATAGTAAAATTAATTTTAACTGTTTCTTTTTACATTTTTAATATAGCTACTAGAAAATTTTATATTTCATATGTGTTTCTCATTATTTCTACTAAACAGCTCTAAATTAGGCGATTGTTGCAATTCCTTTTGGTCAGAGCTTGATGATTCTATAACCCACTAAACAGTATACTTTTTATCTTCAATTAAAATTATTTTAATATTATATTAATGCTCACACTCTTATGTACATTTATATATTAAGTGAACCTTAAACAACTAAATAAATATAACATTCAAATTGGTATTTTGGATATTACTTCACAACAGCTATATTTTCTTTTGATACTAGTAATGATGAATCATTTGTTTATTACATGTTTATCAGGCACTCGGTGATGGAATGAGTTACTTACTCCTCCCCACAGGAAGCCAGTGGTTGATCAGATGATTTCTTCCCCAAGGGGAATGATGAAAGTAACATAAGGATATTAAGTTCTTTAGAGTGCAAAACAGAAATTGTATATCTTATAGTCCTTTCGGGGATCAATGTTTGCTGAATATATCTAAGTAATCACACAAGGTATTTTCACTTCATATCAAATATTCCATGTGGCTGGTGAAAAACTGTGGAATCAGAGAATGCCTATTGCCTAATAACTTATACTCTTCTACAACTGGATATGTCTCAGTGTTACTCTGGTATTTTGCAAAGAGCATGGACTGTGGATTCAGACAAACCCTTTCAACTTAGCCTCCACCACTTATTGGCTGTAACTCTGGCAAAGTTACTTAACCTCATTAAGGCTCAATTTCCTCATCTGTATAATGGAGGTAATAATGCCTACTTCCTAGGGTAATTATAATTAAGTGAGCTAATATATGTAAACTGCCACAGTAAATAGTCAATATGTTTTAATTCTATTACCTTTTATCAAACACAAAAGAGGAAAGAACTAGAGAGGCCACTTAGAGATGATCCAGTTCATCCTCTTTGATTTATGTCAGTGGAAACTGAGGTCCAGAGAAACCAGCTGATTTTCCCCAGATTGTAAGAAAGTTACAGGTAAGTCCACAAAAAGATCCCAGTTCCATGGATTCCCAATCCAGTGCTATTCTGCCCTGCCTCCCTGCCTCATCTATGCGCCTCCTGTTTACTCCTGAATGTTGATGCTGTGCCTGAACATCGTAAGGTTTGTGTTTGTTTACAGGTAATACGTTTTCAAATATATTTCCTTAATAAATCTGTTGCTGCAGGTTTTAAATTACTTGGTAACTCCAAGACCAAAGTCCATATAACCTCTCAAATAGCACTTTGAGAAGAAAGCTAAAGGTAAAAGACAAAACTATGAAAATGTAACAAGGGAGAAGAAAATGGAGGCAAGAAGTCAGAGGACTTAGTGGTTAATTATTACTTAACCTGGCCAGCAAGAGCTTGTCTGGTCCCTTCTGCTGCCTCACAAGCCCCAGGCAGGGCCACTCACCCCAGATCACCATGTGTTAGTTGACCTGGAGTCCTTCTAGGCCCCAAAGCAATGTGAGGCTTTGTCCCACTGTGGCCTTTGCATCTGTGGTGCCTCCTACCTCGAAGGCTTTTCATTTCCTCTTCACCTGGCTAACTCTCAGCTCATTTCAGATTGTAGCTTAGAGGCCCCTTCCTTGTGTTTCTGTTTAATGCCTGATTGCATGTAAGGTATCAGCTTCATGAGGGCATCTTCCTAACTCACATTGAGCACTCAATAAATATTGGATGAAGTCATCAAATAAGAAATTCATCAAATCGACAGGTGACTGTGCTTCTAAAATTAACATCATAAAGACTGTGTTTACATAATAATAAAGTAAAATGAGCATTTTGCCATCACAAATATCAAATCAGTTGAATGTTCAAGCAGTTATAAAGATAGAAGAGACAGGAGGCTACCTACCTGCTGCAAAGGGCCTGGAAGTGCCATGGTTCAATGTTGGTGGGCTTTGTTTTTTTTGAATTTCCGATAGTTGATACTTGTGATGATTTGGAGTTGGGTTGGCCCAATGTAGTCATTGTGACAAATAAGAACTACTGTTTCAAATGCTGTTTGAAAAATGACTCCTTTTCTATTTATTGACAATTATGCCATCCCAGAGCCTACCTGGTCACTTTGGATGAGGTCCTTCACTTCATGTCCACAGTGAAAAGAAATCAAGCTCATGGTTGAACAGGCAATTTATAGAGGCTTGAAAGAGTTCTCAAAGGATTTAAGAAAAAAACGGGAACAAAATAAATAAGTCCCCAGCATCTCTAGCTGTAACAGATATTGTGGATGAAACATAGTTGACAAACAGCACCAAAAAAAAAAAAAAAAAAAGCTTAATGGATGAAAAAAGGTAAGTTCTGCAAACAGGCCTATTGATGCTCCTGAATGCAGACTTACATGAGTTGCTCTTCAGTCTTCCCAGTTCAATCATTTAACTAACATACTGATTCAGTAAAGAGCCCTCCTTCTCTCTGCCTCCCTGAGAGGAAAGATGCCCCTGTGAAATCACAGACAAAAGCTTCCCAGTCATTGAATACTAGAGAAGGGAAAGCAATCATACTCGATTATTTAAGGCTTTCTATTCATTAAAGCCCTGTATGGAAAAGCATTTGACTTCTCCAACCTAAATGGCATCCATTCGGTTTTTACTCTTAGAACTCAATAAGTATAAAAATCTATGTGGAGATGAGAGGTAGGAATAAGAGGAGAAACTTGGACAGAAAGGGCTGGGGCTGAGGAAAGTAAATGAGGTGAAAACAGTGTTGAGCCAATATTAAATGCAAACCCCAAATTATTCTAGGTTTAGTTCAGTTAAAAGACATGTTGACAATTTTCTATCAGTACAAGCATTCTCAGAGGAATGAGTCTCTATTACATCCCCTGCCTTCTCTTTTCACCCAGACAGAAAGGACAATAAGTCTGCTTTGGGTAACAATAATCTTTCAGCTAAAAAAAGTGTGAACCAGATCTCCCGAAGCATCCCCGCTAGGCTAATCACATGGTGCCACACCAAAAAGGATTTTAATTACATAATTTGTAGAGCAGGCCCAGCTTGCAAAGGGATTTGGGGTCCTAAACCATTGAAATAAAGGGCGATCATTACACAAGCACCGCCAATTCAAGTTTCTATCTCATATGAGTGCTTCCCAACAGCACTCGGGATAACACCCGTGTCTACCTGAAAATTCAACCCAGCCAGCATTTACTAAACTCCTTCTGCGTGTCAGACATCACTGACATTACAAATGCAGTTGTAGGTGAGTTGGGAACTGAATAAGATACAGTTCTGACTTCTTTCAATGCAAGCAGCCCTCTACCTAAAGGCAAAGCAGTGCAGGCTTTGAATACAACAATTTAGGGTCAAATCCCCACTCCCTGACTTGCTAGCTGTCATTAGGTCAAGTTTTCCTTATCTGTAAAATGGACATCATAGCATTTAGCTTAGTAGACACTCAAAAATGGGACATCCTGTCTTTATCTCCCTACCAACACCCAGCCTACCACTGACCTCCCTTGTCCCAGCCTTAAAGTCTCTGTTGCTGCTTCTATAAGAATCATGCAAGTGGAGGGATAGATAGATGGCTATAGAGCCATGGAGAAAAGGAATGCCAAGGACTTTGAGAATACATGTGGCTCTAGAAACAGAAGAATGTGAAATGCTTGGGAGAGCTGTAACAGTCTGCCAGAGCTGACCCTGGAGAAGCACGCCTAGGTGAGACCAACTCTCCTGTAAATGGTTCCTCTGTTCAAAAACTCTGCCTTTCTGCCCCAATATTACTTGAGGTTTTCTACTTTGCTTTTGTTATAATAAAGAGAAATTCTACCATTAAAATACATTGGGTCCCAGCTTTATTATAAAGTTTGGAAGCGACTTAAATATCCAGCAACAAAGGGTAGTTAACTTATGAAATGATGATTTTGCAATCACTAAATGATGCTTTCAATGAATTTTATTGGCTCAAGGAAATGCTCATGATATAATATTAAGTGACATAGCAAGATATAATACTGTATATGCAGCAGAATCTCTAGTATGAAATGTTTATGTTTATTTATTTTTAAAATAAACAATTAACCTTTATTGAGCATTTACTATGTGACAGCTACTGTACTAAGTGCTTTACATGAATAGCTCATTCAAGTCTCATAAAAGCCTATGAGACTGGTATTTTATCTATCTCTGTAAATATAAATACATACACATTTATGTACATATATGTACATGTGTATATATGTATATATACACACACACGCATATAAAGAGAGAGAGAGAGACCAAAAATCAGGAATTGTCACAGATGATTTTGTCTTTTGCTCATTTGCTTATACCATTTGAAATTATTAATATCAATGATCCCTAAATGTGGGATTATAGGTGATGATTGTTTCTTTTTAGTATACTTTTATGTATTTTTCTAGTTTTTTAAAATGAGCACATGTTAACTGTATAATTAGAAGACTTCAAGAGAAGCTATACTTTTTAATATATTGGAGTTAATAGCTTTCTTTTAAAAAACATATAAAGCCCTCTTAACAGCTATTCTCATTGAACCTAAGAGGGGAACTGATTTAATGAGATTCCTTTTAACAGCTGGTTGACAAAGTTGTACTAAAGGAATGCATCTGTACTAAAGGAATTGGACTGGGGATTAAGGTGAGAGGGCAGGACCCAGAAGAAGTAATTTTGGAATATAGGTCAACCCTCAGAATAATGATCTTTAAGCTCTTTGAGAGAGATGAGAAAAGGGAGAAAGAGGAAGAAAAGAGAAGATTCCAAAATCAAACCACCTATTGTGAAATTCCAGTTAGGGTCCACCCTGACCCAGAAAGGGGGAAGTAAGCTCTCCTTCTGGCCCTCCAAACCTCCCACTAGTCCCACACCCTTTCACAAGCTGAACACTGTTCCCTGAACCATCGGCCAGAACTTATCTGCCTTGGAGAAGAGAGTGGAGGAGGAAAGGAAAGACAAGGGCTCTTCAATTCTCTGGTGTAAGTATGGTCAAGTTTCTTCATCTGCAGATTAGAGATAAATGTACCCTCCTCCAGGGGTGCTGTGAGCTTCATGTGACGTAGTTATACATCAGATACCTGGTACCCAAATGCCAATGCCCCTAAATCTACACCTATGGGCCCACCTGCGAATCTAATAATACAATAATAAAAAAACAGTTCGCAGGTTTCAAAAAACCAAATCATAAACTTCTAAACACAAGCATAAACTAGGGTTGAACTGTTTTTACGTATTAGATGCCACTGGAAGGGACACACCTTTATTTCAAAGCAGAGAAAATGAATTTCAAAATCAATGCTTTATCACACCTCAACTTTTGGCAGACCAGTAGAACAAGGGCACACCTCACATGATTGAAACATATATGCTGTACAGATCAGGAAGGTATGTGTTTTAGTGCAGACTCATTCTTTTCTCAGGCAGGAAACTGTACTGGCCACCTGGAGGACTTTATAAAGTACTACAGAAAAAAGAGACAGGACCAGAAATCACAGCTGATTTTGTCATTTGCTCATTTGCTTACACCATTTGAAACCATCCAGTTTCCCAATACAGCAGTGACTAGAAACTTCTTAAATATAAAAGGTACTTATGTTTTAAAAGACATTTCTCAAAAGTTAAATTCTCACGAATTTAAAACATTTTAAGAATCTAGCACCTTCTCCGACCCACAAATACATCCTGCCTACAAACGATCCCTTCAGAACAGCTCGTTCAAACTGTTCCATTTCACTTACTCCCATCCATTTAGATGGATCATAAAGACCATTTGGCATGGCTCCACATTCTGGTTCTTCACGCCCCCTTCCCAATTTCCAATGAGGAAGGTACTCACAGTGAAGTGAAGGAGAGGGTTAGAGTATGTACCTCAATGTTCTTCAATGGACGTTACACCTACTAATGAAGTTGTTTTTCTTATAATGAAGTTATTCCTGAGTTGACTTTCTACATCCCCACCAGGTTCTCTGTGGCTGGCAGTCTCCACGTGTAAGTGGCAGCACGTGTGCCCTGGAATGGTGAAGCTAATTAAGCCTAACCCAGAGAAGTGAAGTGGGCTGTTCATATACATATGCATGTGGCTGAGGGGAGTGGGCTGGGGAACCAGCACAGGGTCTGTGCATTCTCCAGCATTTCAAACGTGTGAATAGATACAGACATACTGTAAGCATTTAAAAGATCTGTTCCACAACTCTGTCAAAGTTTATATCCCTTTTCTTTGCTGCTTTTCTTAGGATCTTTAAGAGCATACCATTTTACTCTAATACCATTAACATTTGCTCAAGTCCCTAGCAATTTCATGGTTTCAAAACTGTTACACAAGAAAGGGAAACTATTGTGAACCTACTTACCTCTCACTGAAGAAACCTGCAAATTATGTTTACCCTAAGTTCCTCATATAGAATTTCCACCTACAACTAGATTTATTGCTCTGACAATTGCATTTTACTCTTTTAGGACAAAAATATATATGTATTTTAAAGTAAAGCAGTTAAGCTCCTTCGTTTGGAGATGCTCCACATAAAAATCTAAAATAGACTTACAATAATACATGTCCACCCAGAGGCTGCATAGAAACTTCAACGCCCCAAGGGCGTCCTGGGATGCAGCGGTGGGGGAGCGCGGGCACACCCCCAGGCGCGCCCGGCACCCTGGCTACCGGCAGCGCCGGGACCGCTGGCCTCGCAGGTCGCGGGTGGGCGGTGTCGCGACCATGCGCCCTCACCTCCCGGATCAGCGGCCGCCGGCGAGACCCACTTCCTGCGCCTATCAGTACCCGCCGCAGACCGCAGCCGAGGGGAGGCTGGTGACATCACCCAGCTCCCGTGGCGTCCCGGAGGCCAGCGAGGCACCCTGGTGAGGACGCACTCCTGCCCGCGCCCGAGGCGGTCAAGGTTGCCGGGGCAGGGGATCGCAACTCTGCCCCGGTCTCCCACCCTGCCTAGGTGGGGCTCGCCTAACCCCGGGTCCCCGCACCCGGCAAGAGTCACCCAGGTACAATCTGGCAGCAGCAGCCCCTCACCTTCTCCTGGGTCCAGTCTGCGGCTCCCCGACTGACCCCCTGGATCACCAGGGGCAGGGCAGCCACCACGAGCAGCAGGTGGAGGGTGCCCACGACGCGTCGGTCACCGCCGCCTGCCATCTCTCCGAGGCTGTCCGGGTGCCGGATCCCTGGGCCGCCAGCGGTCACGAGCCCGGGAACGCGCGTCCTTCGCCTTCCCTCTTCCCCACCCTTGGGTCGACTGCGCCCGCCCCACCATCGCCTCCCGGTCGCCTCCCCACTGCGCAACGCAGGCTGAATCCTCAGTTCTCCTCCCCCCTCCCCCACCCCCACCTTAGCAACCCGGGGGTTGGGCTGTCCTGGAAGGCACAAGCCTCCGAATCCAAGGAAACGGAGATGGCCACTTCCTCGTCTTGGAGAGGAAGAGAGGAAGGAAGGAAGAGATAAGGAAGAGGCATTTTTATGATCTCCACTGCCATAACTAGGACTAGAAAGGGGAGGGAGGCTTCATTAGACCCTGTGGGCTTGTGATGTGTTTTCCCACAGCTTTTTTTCCCCCACAGGTAATGACATTTACTGATACTTCTATATGGGCACTGTTCTGGGTGCTTTTCCGTTGTTCCCTCATTTAATCTTCACAACTATGTGAAGGTAGATATCAATCTCATTTTACAGATGAGGAAACTGAGACTCTCTCCTCCTCTGTACAAAACCTGAACTGGAACCTCACAGTATTTCCTTTATAACAGCCCATTATATCTTTTTTCCCCCCCTTACAAATAGTTACCTTGTCTTATAGGAGACAGACTATCATACTCCCCAACTAAAAAGTATGATTGAAGCAACTATCTGAAATAAATGAGACCTAAAATGTTCACAGTGGCTCTTGAGGCAGTCATCTCCAACGCATGCCCCTAAAAGGAGAAGCTAAATATGATTACATTTACTTCGTAACATCAAAGATCACTGTTATTGAGATAATCTCAGAAAAAAATAAAATATCTAATTTCGTCTGTAGGTTTCTGGTCTAAGTTGTCGGGACAATTACTTTACAGTCCTCTTTTTCTTCCACAGTGAGGATCAGGGAGTGGCCTGTCCCCAGTCAACTCCTAGAAACATGGATCCCAGAACAAGGACACTGAAACAGACCTATTTCCCAGAGAACAAAGGCCTGAAGGTAATGGAATCAGCTGGAAATCTCACTGATTCCTTTAGGCTTGGCTATTAGAGTGAATTTAAAAGAGAGGGCTGGCCTGGGAAGACACTGCCCTGCCCTCCTCTGGAGCTACAAGGGAAGACAGGAGGGAAGTGCCCACTTTCCGGATGTTCAAAATTACTAACCCTATTGATGTCTGAGTGCTTTGAGTGGCACTTTGTATCTTCAGGCTTAAATAAAATTAAATAGCTTCTTTATGACATTCATGGACAGTTCTCCAGATAACCTGACCACTTCAAACTTTCTATTGGTACAATATTCAGAACAAAACCACTATCACATCTCTCTTGTTGCTTACACCAGCTTCGAAATAGTGGGTCTCCTGAGTGTCTGGGTAACAAACAGCCTTCTTGTTGTTCTTATCCTGTTACCTTTTTATTTCTCTACCATTTAACTCCTGTATGTAAGGGAAGGTGGAAATAGTAAATCTATAGGAAACGAAATGTTAAAGGTAATATCACGCTCAGTATAAGCAATTCAAAATAAGAAAATGCTTCAGTTAAAATGTTAACACATAATTTGATGATGATTTTCCATTCCCAAGGGTTCTCCAATTTCCTCCGATTTTGCTTATATTTAAGTCAATGAGATGCTGTTGCAGTTTGGGATTTACAGGAAGACAGGGTTTAGTGTTCAGGATGTGTATTAGGGAGTGCCTCTGGGACAAACCCCTGGGGGAGGGCGAGGGAGGAACAGGACTGTGCCGAGAGTGAAGCGAGCAGGGAAGTGGGCCCTCCTCTACAGCCTCACCCAACCCCATGGGGAGCCCCGAAGCTGAAACTGCTTGTGTTATCCCACAGGTGAGTCAAAATATTTAGGGCTTTATACTTTGGTGGGGTGACTTCCTGCAGGTAGCTCTCTGAAGCCAAAGGAGTTGATAGCTAGAAGCATCTGCCAACAGCACTCCAACAGCGGGAGCACAGTCCTTCCCTGAAGGGGTCCTGAGCAGTGGCCTTCTGTATTCACCACTACTACATGATGTATCTCCTACAAACCGAAAACATTTACATAGTAAGCGATGCTGATTTCAGCAAATTGTTTTTTACACGTGGGCTTTTCTGACAACTTTTCCATAAATTTACAAATCCAAAGCAACTATTTATGTATCTCTATCTTCTTTATTCTTATCTTTTTTTGTGCCTTATATGCTAAATGTCCTTCTTCCCCTTTCCTGCACTCAATCTTTTCTCCCCTCCTTCATTCTGGAAACTTTCTGAAATCCCTTATATCTGCTATTTTTTTTTTCTCCTATTGCAATTTTTCCTTTTTTTAAAACTCTTCCTATGGAAGATAACCCATGACTATTACATTTAACAATTCCAGGCCCTGTTTTTTGTCATGGAAAAATTTTTTCATGTGTGTATTCAGTGATAGCCCTAGTCACAAGTGGAGTGGTTATCATTTTTATTATAGTATAGATTCTATACTGTGATTTGAAACACATTGAGGACCCAACTGCTAAAAAAGATCTTCCTCATACAGTTGCCATGGCAGGACTCCCATACATCTAGTTCTAACTATGAAGTGACAACACCATTAGACTAGAGCAGTAATGACAAGAAATATCTATTAAAACAGTTCTCAAAATGTGATCCATGAATCAATCCTATGAGGACCCTTTTGGATGTCTGCAAGGTCAAATCAATATTTATACAAAATTTTTGTACATCAATTTTTATACAAAAATTCCATACAATTTTTATACAAATCAATAACATGAAAGCAAGATCTGCTGCTTCTTACTGTACTATCTTTGCACTGATGTTACAAAAACAAAGTTGGGTAAAACTCTGGCACCTTAGCACTTATCAAAACAGGACACAAAACTGTACTATTACAAAAACTGTACCTACCTGTAGTAGTATTCTTCACCACCGTGTGCGGTAAAAAATAAATAAAATAAAAGACAGAAAGATAAAAGAAAAGAAGAGCCAGTCTCACTTAAGAATATCATTGATGAAGCAATACAAATTGTAATTATTAAGTCTCAACCCTTGAGTACATATCTTTTTTTAACAGCTTTATTGTGATAGAATTAGATTAAACTGTACCTATTTAAAGTATACAATGTGACGAATTCTAACATGTTTACACCCATGAACCATCACCAAAATCAAGAGAATGAACATACCCATTTTTTTACCATGGATTATTTAAATGGTGTTATTAGTTTCTGAATAGTTAAGGATTTCCTTGATCTTTTTTATTGATTCCAAATTTAATTTTATCATGGTCAGGGGATAGACGTGGTAGGGATGAATCCTTTGAAAGTTTTTAAGAATTGTTTTATAGCCTAGAATATGATTTATCTTGTAAATATTCCTTCTGTACATGAAAAGAATGTGTATTCTTCTGTGACTGGGCAGAATGTTCTATAAATATCAATTAGGTCGAGGTAGTCGATGATGTTCCCCAAATCTTCTTTATCATAATTGATTTTCTGTCTAGTTGTTCCACTGATTGCTAAGAGAGTGGTGTTGAAATCTGACTATAATTATGGATTTGCCTATATCTTTTGGTGCGATTTTTATATAATGTATTTCTAAGGTTTCTTATCAAGTGCTTAAGTGTTTAAGATTGCAATGTCCTTTTGACAAATTGACCCCTTTATCATTATGAAATAAACTTTTTTATACTTGGTAATATTCTTTGTTCTGAAGTCTACTTTTTTCCTAGTAATATAGCCACTCCAACTTTCTTTTGATTAGCATTAGCAAGGTATATATTTTTCCATTCTTTTTACTTTTAAACTATTTTCTATTAAACGTATAAAGTGGATCTCTTGTAGGCAGCATATAGTTAGGTCCTGCTTTTTTTTTTACCAATTGGACAAACTCTGGCTTTTAAATGAGGTGTTTAGATTATATTTAATGTGATTATTGATAAGGTAAAATTTAAATGTACTAATCTGTTGTTTCTATTTGTTCAACCTGTTCTTTGTTTGTTTTTACCACTTTTTCTAATTTATCTTGGATTAATTGATTTTTTTATTATTCCATTTTGTCTTCTTCTTGTCAGCTATACCTGTTTTGTTTTAGGATTTATAGCATTTATCTTTAATGTATCACTGTCTACCATCAAGAATTATTATATCACTTAATGTGTAGTACAAGAACCTTACAATATACTTCTATTTCCCTACTTAGTCTTTGTGCTATTGTCATCAGATATTTTACTTCTAAACATGTTATTAATTCCACAAGATGTTTTTATTAGTTTCATGTTAAACAATTATCTTTCAAAGAGGTTGGTAAAATAAGGTTTTTTTAAAACTTTTTCATTTCCCCACATATTTATCATTTCTGATATTCTTCTTTCTTTTGTGTGGAGATCTATGTCCATCTGGTATCATTTTCCTTCTGCCTAAAGGATGTTCTTTAACATTTCTTGTAGTGCATGTATGGTGGTAATTTCTGTATGCTGAAAAAAATTTTTATTTTGCCTTTGTTTTTGAAAGAATTTTCTCTAAGTATAAAATTCTATGTTGACAGATTTTTTTATTTCAGTACTTTATAAAGATGTTGCTCCGAAATCTTCTTCCTTGCTTTGTTTCTGATGAGAAATTCGCTCTCATTATAATCTTTGTTCCTCTGCCTCAGTCTAAAGATTTTCTCCTTATCACAGTTTTTAAGTAATTTAATTATAATGTGCTTTGGTGAACTTTTTTTATGTTCATATATTTGAGATTTATAGAGATTCTCGGATCTGTGGGTTCAAAATTTTCACCAAATTTAGAAAAAATTTAACCATTATTTCTTCAAGTATTGTCTGCCCTCCTCCTTTGGAGACTTCAGTTAGATACATAGTAAGTTGCCTGAAGATTTCCCACAGTTCACTGATGCTCTGTTTGTTTATTGCTTATTTTATTTGTATAGCTTCTATTTCTGTCTTCAAGTTTACTGATATTTTGTTTTGCAGTGCCTGATCTGTTATCAATTCCATCCAGTGTACTTTTCATACCAGACATTGCTTTTATTCCTCTCTAGACGTTTGATTTACATTTTCTTTACACCATCCATATCATTCCTAAACATGCTGACTTTATCTTCTTGAACATATGGAACATAGTTATGACAAACGTTTTAATACTGTTATCTGCTAATTTATCATCTGCATCGTTTGTGTCTGTTTCTGTTTTTTTTTCTCCTCCTTATGGGTGATATGTTGTACTTCTTTGCATGCTTGGTAAATTTTTTATTGGGTACCAAATATCGTGAATTTTACTTTTGCGGGTGCTGGGCATATCTGTATTACTGTAAATATCCTTGATCTTTATTCTGAAACACAGTTCAGTAGGAAATAGTGAAATCTTTTGGAGGCTTGCTTTTAAGTTTTGTTAGGCTGAAATAGAGCAGCCTATAATCCAGGTATAATTTAACGCCTTACTGAAGCAATATTCTCTGGGTGTTCTACTTTTATCCCCTTGCATTTTGAGGTTTTTCCTCAAAATGCAAGGGGATAAAAGTAGAACACCCAGAGAATACTGGTAGAAACACAAAATATTCCCAACCTTATCTGTGCTCTGGAGCTTGTTATGCCTGCTCCTTTTGGATAGTTCTTTCCTTCCACCTTGGGTAGTTTCCTCACATGCATGTGTGGATCTATACTCAGCTGAAGAGTTATGAAGAAATCTTTACTGATCTTTGAAGCACTCTCTTCATAAAAGCTCAATCTCTCTCCTCTCATACTGTCTTGCAAATTCTAGCTGCTTGATCTTCCCTTGTTCCCAACTCTGTCTTTTCATCTCACAGAGACCCCCTGGCTTTGTTTGGATTCCTCCTGCCTGCACAGCATCCTCTAAACTCTCTTAAGACAGCAAGCTGGGGAAAGCACCCAGCTCATGTCATTTGTTCCCTTCTTTCATCACTCTCTTGTAATGCCTATTTCTCAATATTTGAACATCAATGTTTGATATATATTTTTTCAAGATGGGATGATAAATCTAGCCTGTTATCCACCTTGACTGGAAGAAATTGAGAGTATGAATCTTTTAATATCCTGCTTGGCAAACTGGGAGGTACAAATAAAGTACTTCTGCTACATGCTGAAAGACAGTTGTCTCAAGGAAAAGCACTTACACAATTGTGTGAGAAGCTTTTTTCATAAAATTCTACTTTTGCTCACAAGAATAATTAACTGATAGCCTATGGTTATTCAGACTTGACTATTTGGCAGATATTTGTTTGAATATGAATAAAGTGTGCCTATGCCTTCAAGGATAATAACTGACAATATTTATTGCCAATGATAAAACTGGATCTTTCAAGTAAAAATTGGAATTTTGAAAAACTTGTATCTGTTCCCATAAGTGACAGTTTCCTGATATGTAACAACTTTTCTGACAAAGTCAGTTATTTTAACAAACATAAATTTTTAAATAATATAAAATGAAATGTTCAACATTTGGAATATCTGCATAACTCAATGAACCAATATTTTCAATGCTCGATGCCCAATCACAGAGAGAAGATCCATTCAAAGTATGAGAAAGACCAATGAATTTTAATGTCAAGGAGTAAAAAATATTATTTTTACAGTTTCAGATTCTGTATTGCAACTAACTTTTATGATATTACCATTTGTCGTGTTTTAATTTAATTACAAAGAAAATTATCCATAATTATCTGAAGAAACTATTAACTCTTTCCTTTTCCTACTACATGTCAGGGTGAAGCTGAATTTTCTTCAAATACTTCAACCGAAATAATATACCACAGCAGATTGAATGCATAAAGAAATCCAGTTGTTGTCTATTAAGTCAGACATTAAAGAAGTTTTTTAAATGGTCAAAAATGCCATTCTTCTCACTAAATTCTTTTTATTTTAGAAAAATGTAGTGATTTTTTTCATAAAAAATGTTATTTAACATGTAATGCTTGTTATTTTTAAATAAATCCATAATTAAGTATTTGTAAAATGTCTTTTAATTTTCAATACAATAAATATTAATAGGTGCAATCCATATGAACAAAAGCTATTTGTGGTCCTCGATAATTATTACTAATGTAAAAGAGTCCTGAGACCAAACTTTTGAAAACTATGTTAAACATGTTTTACCTGGGAGAGATAACACATTAAGCCAATGGAATCATCTAGAAAGCTTTTTTAAAAATAATGATTACTGGGTGCTACCCTAGAGGTTCTGACATGATTAGTATGGTATGTGACCTAGACATTAGGTTTCTTTAAAACTTCCCAGGTGACTCTAGAAGGGCTGAGAACCACTGCATTAATCACACACTCTGAGAAATACATTAACAAAAATAGATTAATGATGTTGTGTAGTAGTCATTTTGCAAGGCCCTGAGGGTAATGGTAAAAAAAAGATTGGTAAAGTGGGCCAACCCTAAACAAATTATGGAGTAGGCAGTTTAAATTCAAACCTCCCGACTTTCCCCTCACTTTTTGCCTCTGAGGAAGCCTGAAATTAAAACAGCTTGCCTTTTGTTCCATTAACAGCCACAAAGAATATAAGGAGTCCCACATTATATCCTTGACCAAATCTGTCCACCGTTGCTTTCAATAAGAGAATGAAAAATTAAAATGTTCATTTCTACAGTACAGCCAGACTTTTACTTTTCCCTAGAAATCTCAGGAATCCAGATTTCCTGTAAGTCTTCCCAAATCCTTTCACCACAGATCAGAGGTCAAGTCAAGGTAGCAATAAAAGTTTGGGAAAAAATGTCCTTTCCTCTGGTTTTCCTCTTCCTTCCCAGCCCTTTAGAATAACAGTTCATTCTCCTCCCGAAGGCGAGAACATTCCTCATTAACCCTGATTCCTTCCACCAACACCAGTCTTACCCCCAACAAAAATTCCTGTCACTCCTTTACTAATTTTGTACTGACTTTTTAAATCAATTTTTCTCTGTAGGCTCTGAAAACCAAAAGCCTTCAAGATCCAAAGAAGTGAATTGATAGTAAGAAATTTTAATCCACTCAATGAGATGAAGATAGAGAGAATCAAAGGAGAAGAACCGAAGATAAACTTTATCTCCTTACAGCTCAAAGAATAGACAGCTCTGGTCTATATAAAACCCAAATTAACTGTAATGTGAAGTTTCAGTCAACTGATTGTTATGGAGAGTGTATATACATATAGTGTATGTATGCATATTTATAGATGCATTGTGATTTTTTATTCAAAAAATTCTGTCTACATTAATTTTTTTTTTTGCAGCTTATAGAGTCAAATAGGTGATAAGACCCCAATTTCTAGAATATGTTAATGATAACATGAGAAAGACAAAAAGCTGTTAGCTCAAGAACTTGCTTCCACTCAAAATTACTAGCTAAATGTATATGGTGTAAGTTAAAAATATGATCAAAGATGTTGGGTATGTCGGTAATATGTTTTTAGAGATCCTCTGGTTCTATAAACTAGTATGATGAGAAATATTATTATCCCCATTATTAATAATTAGAAAGTTAAAGCAACGGGAAGTTAAGTAACCAGCCCAGGGGCATGCAAAATCCAATGCAACTGCAGCCAGTGTACTTTTAGTCAGGTTTTTCTAGTTTCAAAGGAGAAAATTTAAGTAGCTAGTAAAATCTAATTTTTAATAAGCTGAGGTAAGTGTTTGTTGAGTGTAAAACCAGACACCTTTATTTTATTTCCAAGTTTTAAGCAGAATACTCATTTTGTATTGCTTTCTCTCCTTTAATCAGATGTCGAATATCATATCTATTAGAAGGGGAAAAAGTGACTCCTTTTCAAAAAAATTAAATACTAAATGTAAATTAATATAATCTAAAGTCAAGACTAAGGCATTTGGTTGTCTTTTGCTTTGGAGTCATTTATGGATTTCCCAAGGTATTATATTCTATTTATGTTTTAATGATCTGAAATTGTTTTTTCTACTGATTGGGCTACATAGATTGTAATCAGACTTAACCATAAAAGCACTCTTTCCTTCAATTTTGTAATCCTGAAGCAGTATTATGATTATTAATTAGGCCCTTTCTGACTTTTCATGAAAGAACAATTGTTCAAAGAGTAATTTTCAAGTCATACCAAAAAAAAAAAATGTTTGTTTTTAAGATTCAGGTTAGCCCTAGCAGTCCCAAATAAAAGAGGAAGAAAGGCTCTAAAATTTCTTTCCACAGGATTCAAAAATAGAAAGAAAGCAAATAAAAATGACATGAATTCACAGAATATAGCAACAGTCATTTAAAAAGTTGACTATGCCACACATAGCTATTAATACTAATAGAAAATTGCAACATAATATCATAACCCAAATTCTGCCTTAAACCACATATGTCCCCATATATATCTTTATTTTTGCTTAAATTTAGGATGAACTTATGCTGTTTATTTATATACCTGAAAACATGAGCAAAGTATTTCAAGTATTTTAGTAATTCTAAGACAGTACAGAAAGTGGTCATAAAAAATCCTTTCAACCCTATGATTATATATACTCCATTGTCCAGACTATAATAAATTAAATGGACCGATCCACCCTCAATTCTAATGTCTGAAAAAGCATTTTAACGGAGCTCATCATCAGAAACAGGCCACAACTTCCCTTAAAAAGAAGCTAAATTACTCAGCATACACTTTTAGTAAAACTAATTCCCTTCAGAATGTCACTGGCCAAACCTTGACCTTTTGTGGTCTTCACTCAGTAAGTCACATATCTATTATAGAGAACACTGAAGTTGAATTTAGAGGTCTGTAAGAAAGCAAAAGAAATTGATTAATTGCCTTTCATAATATATTTGTTTAGCCCTCCAAGAAAATTCTTCTAACAGCTTAAGGTTAAATCTGTATTACAAATTAGGAAGAAGTAAATTGTCATTTTAGAAAGAGGGTTGGGAGGAAATTTCATAAACAAAAGAACTGGTCATAGAAAAAACTGTGCATCTTCATTCCACTCTGAGGCAAAATGGTCCCCTTTTTTCAATTCTACTCTTAGAGAAAATAAACACCAATCAGAAAACAAACTAATGGCTCAGACAGGAAGTACATGACATTTGGGACTATGTCATATATATAGAATACAGTAAAAATTATTACCCAGGATTTTTAGAGACTGAAAATATCAGGGAAACATATAGTGGCTAGATTATAGCCTGATTACACACATCTCTGTGTAGTAGTATTTATATGTTTATCTTTATTAAGTTATGCAACTAGTTACATAATGATTATTTTATAGTGTGTACTCACACATATTTTTAGCATATACATTTGCAAAAGATTTTGAAAATATTATCCTTACAAGAGTGGGGAACTGGCAGCATACTAAATTCTCAGTAAAATACTGAATATCTGAAAACAAATACCCATGGGGTAAAGGCTGTCATCTAAGTTAACTGATGATGAGACTGAAGCACACAGAGGTTAACTGGCCCATGGTCACAGAGCTTGTTAAACAGTGGAATCATGATGCAGTCCCAGGCAGACCACCTTTCATGTCCATGACACGTGTAGTGTATTAGGATGCTTTTCCTCTCTTTTTTAATTCTCACAACAACCCTATGGGATAAGTAACTATCCTCCCTCATTTTATAAGTAAAGACGTCAATTCTCAGGGAGAGTAAGTAGTGTGCAGCTGCCAAATGGCTGAGCCTAAGTTGGACTCTGTCCTCAAAGTCCCATCTCAACCCTTTCCTTCCAATTGGCTCTTCAGGGCTGCTATAGTTTCCAGACTCTGAATGAGGGAGTCCATTTCCCTAACTCCTCTGCTCTGGTCAGTGCGGGTGTGAAAATTAATTTTATTACTGGTTCCTTATCCAGGTCTGTAGCACCTTTGTTCTCTTTCTCAGATGGCTTTTTAAATATATTGTAATCAGTTTACAGTATTTCATAAGAGGTTTTTAATTAATACTCAATTAAAATGAGATCCAGAAGCACATGTGTGCATTACCTTCTCTTTCTTGGAAATACATATTTTGCAACCACAAAGATAAACAGGAATTATTCGGGGTGAGCAAGAGAAATTTTTTTTTTTTGCCAATTACCTGATTTTTAACTTTTAAGGACACCATATAAAATCCTAGGTAGACGATATGCAATAACCTCTCCATTTAGTTACCAGATTTTTCTAATCTTTTCAGTCGAAAAATCCTTAACACACCTAACTTTGATTATATAGTATATCTGCATGTGTATTTTTTAATATAAATATATCTGTGAATATATCTATATTCATAGATGTAATTATAGTATATAATCAAATAATAAATTATATAAAGCCAAATAGAAGTGTAAAGAAAGAAAAGGAAGGTGTTATGTGGAATAACCAGAGAAAGCTATATAAAAATAAATGAATGTGCCTGGCCCAGATCTGGTGTTCAATAAATTATAGATATTATTAGTAGCCTTTATATCCAAGCAGAAGACCATGGTCTTCTACAAGTTCAGTAGGGGAAAGGGCAGTTGGAGGAACTCAGGGGGATCCGATAGACACTCAATCCACAATAAAACGTGATGTGACATCAGAATTATCTATCAAGGGCTATCAGAGCACAGAATAACTGACAGCCTGCAAATCAGAGAAGATAGTTTCAAGGGTGTAACTGCTCTAGCTAGTCTAGGAGCCAATCAAGACTTGAGATATAGAAGGTGTAGGCAGGGTAGTGGCTGTGGAAACAGGAAGGACATTTTGAAGACTATATCAAGTGGGTCTTTGCTGACTGAAAAAAATAGACCCTAAAGCATTTTCTCTCATAAGTATTTTACTAACTCTACATTGACATCCAAGCATTTTCTGAATTTTACACCTGTTTCAAGGTCACGGAAAGACACAAAAACAAAATAATTTTTCAGTAATGATATTCTATAAATTAAACCCAGTTGAAGTCTTAGAATAATGACTATTTCCTCTAGCAGGGCCTCAGCAAATCATGTTTTTCTGCATTTAAGATTAATTGGGTAACTGTTATATTAAGACAGAACAGTGATGCCTCTTCATTCATTTGGTAATACATGTGAATAGTTATGCTGTATGTCATTAACTACAAGGCAGGCCAGTACAAGTGGGACAAGATGATTTGCAACTACAGAAAAGGAAGTTTCTAAACTCTTAATTTCCATAAACCACCACCAAGAAGAAAAATCTTTTCCATCTTGGTCATTCTGATTACATTTTCTCTCAAGGATAAAATCTCACATGGTAATACATTTACTTATTAAACCTAATCTTTATCCCTTCAATGTTCTTGGAATAGGAATGGAACGTCTTGAGGAAACTGTAGTTTACGTCAAGCAAAAACTTACAGGCCTTACACTTAAATGTATTGTTGAAAGATTCATGTCAAGTGGAGATGATTTTATTTTTAAAGAGTGGAAATGAAATAGATATATATATACATACATATATATAATCTCACGCACATACACAAATCCTTAACCCTCTATATAACGGTCACTTGATTTGTTTTGAAAAGTTACTTCTAGGAAGAGTAACATCTGTCTCTTTAAGGACCACGAGAGAAAATGGAAGTCACTAGAGAGATGAGACTGGCTGTAAACCGCTCCAATGAGGTCCTGGGAATCTTGCTGAGAAAGGCTATTTGGGGCTGGACTAAAACGTCTGTTGGGAAGTGGAAGGAAGAAAAAGGCAAAGTTAAGTAAGAGGGTTCTTTTAAAAAGAATGTAAACTTGAGTGAATTTACTTTCAATTTTACAGTGAAAGAAAAACAGAACGAGACTCAGCATAAGATATAATTAGATCGAATTAGATAGATACTTCTGGACATGAGACATTTAGTAGCTTCCGATTCTCGAGAATGTTTCTGAAATGTCTTTTGAAAAAAATAGTTTTGGAGATCAGGGTCATACACAATTTTATTTGCCCCATTTTTAATGTAAATTATTTTAAAATTCCCATTTCTTAACTTTAAATCCTGGCACATTCATTAAGATTGATGACTTAGTATAAAAAGTAGGACCCACTTAATTTTATTTTATTTGTATTCTCAAAAACTGCCCTCTTGACCTCTGCTTGGGGATGGATGGATTGTTGACTGTAGCCCATCGCTTGTTTCGATATATTTTCCATAAGTACTTTTGTGATAAGAATTTGACATAAGATAATTTCTGGGACAATGGCTGTCAGCTGTTCTAGCTTCTCTCACATAAAACATCTGCAATTTTTAACACATAGTGTATTTTCCCTCTAAACCTTCATCCCAATTCCCACCCCCGCCCACTCACCTTGTTTCCATGCATACGGAAGCCTAGGTTCCCGATTCTTGACTGCGCTTCACTTTGATGGTAGGGGACACACTCGAATTTAAAGATGGCTAAGAAGGAAACCAAAACACCATGAAAGTAGCCACTTCAGTTTATTCTGCTTTAGATGAAGGGCTCTGGGTGTATCTGCCTACGTGCGGAATGCCCGGGTGCTCTGCCAAGCGACCACCTGAAGAGCAGGTACGAGGGAGGGAAATGTGGGGAGCAGGGAGAAGTTATCTCAAGGTGAAAACTGCTGCCTGCTGTGGACCCCTTACAAGTCCTTCTTTCAAGCCGTCACCTCTTGCCTCCTTGCCACCATCGCCTCCATCAGAGCGGATGACAAAAGAGAAAAAGGCGGTTCGGTTGCAATGACAAGTATAAGACTGTAACCGGCTTAGGCACACGGTCGCGTCCCGCTCTCCCACGCTCACCGAGACGCCGGGGTCCTGGGAGGGTGCAGAACGAGCCGGAAAGCACCCAGAGCTCGTGTCGCCCTTGCGCGCTGTAGAGACCGCGAGGGACGCCCACGCGCGGTTACCACCCGGTCGCGCCCACGGGGAAACTACAACTCCCGGCAGGCCCCGCGCCGGCCGCGCGCCCCCGCCCCGCGCGCCCCGGCCCCCCGCCCCCGGGCCCCAGGACGGGACGGGGAGGGGGCGGGGGGAGGAGGGAGGAGAGAGGACGAGGGGGGAGGAGGAAGGGGCGCCAGCGGCGGGCGGGATCCTGCGAGGCGCGTGAAGCCTAGCTGGCGCCTCATCCGCGACCAAACGCTGGCGGGCGCGGAGTTTCTCACGACCGGCCGAGCCCGCCTCAGTAAGTAGTCGCCTCGGGGAGCGCGGAGCAGAACCGAAAAAGTTAGCGCCGCCGCGGCCGCCGCTTTGTTCTCGGGGCCCGTCGGGTGCGGCGACCGCGGCCCCTCCCCCACCCTCCCGCACGCGGCGGCCGCGGCGGCGGCGGGACGCGGACCCCGATCCGGGCTGGGTGGCGGCCGCGGGGCCGGGCGGGAAGTTGGCGGAGCGCGCGGCGGGAGGCGCGGGCAGGGGGCGCCGCGGCGATCGGGGGCTCTGGCGCGGCGGCCGGATGGGGCCAAGTTCCGGCGTGGGCGTGGAGGCCAACTTGGATCGCGCTCCGCGGGCGACCACCGCGCCCGGTCCCTTCGGTCACGATCGGTTACTGGGTCCCCAAACTCGCTCTGCACGCCAAACCAGCGGCACTCACACTACCGAATTGTGGATGAGCTCTTTTCTCTTCATGACTTTACGGTGTACCCGTCTGAAAAGAGTGAGTAAATGGTGTTTACAGAACGTAAGCCCCCACCCCAGTTTCCTGACTGTTTAGTTTTGCAAGTTGGCAGCGTTGTTCCCAGTTGTTCTCACCCCGGGGAGGTTTTTCTTAAGATGAAACACGAGGAGTGCGACTTTTTCTTTGAGCAATAAAAATAACCACATAGTACTCGGTTGCCTTTTGGATATTTTATTTGAAGTCATCGCAGTCAGAAGCATAGGCCGTGCCGTTTGCAGGCACGAATGTAAAATAAGTGACAGGCGTGTATGAGACTTGCAGACTTTTCCACACACAGATTGATGGCTTGGACGTAACTGTCTTTTCAACCACACCCATCCCCACAGGAAATAAGACTATCAGTGTCATCTTTGATTAGGAAGGATAAGTTACACCCTAAACTACTACTTTGTACGATACAGCTTTAATGAGCTCTAGCCGCAAATAAAACAAAAACTTTCAAATGCCGTAATTTGTGCTTGAAGATGTTACAGTATTACTTTTACACTGATCCTACTTTGCACTTAATGCTGCAGTTCTTATATTTTCAGCGACCATGATTTTGCTTAGATCAAACTTACCAACTTCTAATGCAATGAGGGCCAGAAATAACTATGAATTTGCTGTGAAAGGCATTCATAAAGTTCCCCTAGATCTAGCCAGTTTTACTTGATAAAGGAGCCCTTTCCTGTTAGGATCTGAATTGAGAGCAAGCATGGACATTCACACAAAAAGAAGTTACAGGTTTTAATAAAAGTATTTAAAACATGTCACAAAGAAGTTAGGTTTTGCTTCAGTAGAAAATGTAGACAAAGTAAGCCTGATCAGATGAGCTTGGAGCTTGGAGTATTTGACCCAGAGCTGCCCACCAAGAAGGGTCTGATACCCTCCTAGGCAAGGAGCACCCACCTTGCTCTAAAGCTTACTCCATGGGCTTCTGGAAATAAAGGCTCAATTTCAGTAAAAGCATTTGGATGTTGCACTAGGTTCTATAATTTGGTATATAACACTTAACTTTTTAGACGACTCATTCGAGAATGTAGAGCGGTTCATATCTTGAAACTAATTTTTTAAGCACCTCAAGTAGTAGTGAGTCTTTTAAATACACAAATTTTATAAGCTTTCAGTTTCATCAGATGACCTCTTTAAATAGCAATTTCTCTCTGGACTGTTTTTAATTTAAACAATGCCACACTCAAAGGAGCTTAATCTAGTTTTTGGACATTAAATTATAAAAATCATATAAGAATTGAAAAAATCACATAGAGAAAAAATGGTCATTTAAATGCACATTTATTAAGGGACATTTTGTTTTCATTTTTAAAAAGACATTCTAAAGTTGCTGAAAATATTACCATATTGGAGTTAATTGCTCATTTATACTTTTACAGAGCTCAATGTGTAGGGAAAGTGTTTGCTAGTACAAATTTTAGTGTGACTTAATAATCATGCTTATGATTCACAATTATGTAATTCAAATTGAACTTGTATGTGCACCTCTTTGGAGCAGTTGTCTCAGTGAAAAAACTTGAGATGATGTACTTAGGAGATGTTTTAATTTGAATTTCAATGTAGAATAAAGTTTTCTCCACTTGCATGGTTAGTTTACAGTGGCGATATGTGAGAAATTGTTCATTGGCTATTAGCCAGTCAGATTTTTAAGATACCACTGGTGCAAAGAGAAAGGATGAAGATCCTTCAAGCCTAACATGGATTCATACATCATTGCCAGACTGGCAGACTGTAATCTTATTACCGGATAAACATTTCAGTGCCTGGACAGAGAGCAGACCTGGTGTGCTCTCTTTGCTCTCTCTGTCAGTGGAAGGACAGATTCAAATAACCCAGGTCCAGATGAGCAGAATTTTAGCAGCAATGATTTAGTCAAATCTGAGCTCTTAAGGGGAAAAAGTATTATATTAATCTAAGGTAACAATAACATTTTTGAAAATACATAAATAGATACAGGGATTACTACAAACTGCTTTTAAAAACCAACAACAAAGTTATTTGAGTTTTTTAATACAATATTCAATGTAAAAGCAATGTCGGGATTATTAAACAAAGTCAAGCCTGGATCAAGGCAAAACAGGCATTCATTTCAGGACACTGGTCAGTATTGTACTGAAAAAAGCCACATACTTTTTACATGATGAAAGAATACATGTACTTATCAACAAGAGAAAAAGAAGATCCTCCATTCGTTAACATTCCTAGCACACAAAACTAAATTGAACCAAGAAAACCCATTACTGGTAGAGAGTCATTGTAAATACTATGCTATTCTGAATAGGAAAAGCTTTTTACCTTTACACTTTAGCCTTTACTGAAGTACAAAAAGAACACTGGCTACGCCGAATAATGAGCTTGCTTTTGAAGTATTTGTTTTGTCTTTCTGGAATGCTCTTCACCTCTCTCTCTGCTTTCCTGACTCATAGTATCCTTTACATCTCAGCTTAAATAACACTTCCTTGTGTACCTTGCCTGAGACCCCAGTTGAAATAAGGTCCTTTTGGTATTATATTGTTATATCATTTTTTATATTTAATTACCTTGCTTTTTTTGTGAGTATCTTTAATGTGTAAGTCCCACATCACACTGTAAGCTCCAGAGAGCAGCAGCCATATCTGTTTTGGTCACTGCTGTATAACCCCAGTGCCCCTCATAACAGTCTGGCAAATAATAGGTACTCAGTAAATATTTGTTGAATGAAATGCTGCCATTAGAGCTTCTTCTAATTAGAGGCTTAGCTGAGATAGAGGTAATGTAGGGGGAGATGGGGGAGATAGGCGGAGATGAGGAAGAGGGAGAGAAAGGTAGATCAACTTGTGATGTTACCAGGAGGTAACTTTCAGTTAAGTACCCTAACCTCCAGGCCTTGTTTTACCTTGTCTATAATAACAGGGCAGGTTGGGCCCAAGATATCCTATCTTTTGATTCCATTCAACAGTGATGACAGATTGATTATATGACCTCATTTGAATGGGATATGTGACAGATAACTCCCCAAAAGAATATTCGAGGTGTTCCAAATAAAAGTATTAGAAATGCTTGCCAACTCATAGTTGTTAGAAACAAATATATCTAATTGGTGTACAGTTTATAAATTAGTAAGATATTCTGTTGTCTCACTTTTCTAATTGAAGCATAAAGCCAAAATAGAGCTTTTAGATTTTTTGATATTTAGTTTTAATGTTTTGCACCCTACATCTTGTTGCATCTTACAGAACAAATCAGAGTTCTGTGAAACAAAACAAGGGGAGGAAAAACAGATGGGGTGAGTGGGCAGAAGCTAATATGACAGCTCACTTAATTTATTGGTGTTAATGCTGAAACTTAAAAATAATTTTTGTTCAAAAGTATAACATTTATATAGTTTATTAATAGTTGTCAGTACTGATAAATTAGTCAATCGTATTATTAAACAGTTACTGTTATTTGGTTAATCTTAACAGGTATAATAAAATGGAAATTTAGTGGAAAGACATCTATCAAAAATAGATTATTTTTATTATTGAACATAGCAGTACCTTGCATTTTGTAGTATTTGAGCTGCACATCCATAGATAATTTTACTATTTATGATAGTTGCTTAGCTTTTTGAAAGTACTCTAGTCAGGTATGTTAAGGAGCTCATTACTTCACGAGAAAGCCTATTCTCTTGTTAGGTTGTTGGAGATGGGATGACATAGTAGAAAGAACATGGTCTTTGGAGTCAGGGAAACTTGTTTGAATCCCAGTTCCATTGCATATTAGTTGAGTAGTCGTGGACAAGCAACAGCTTCTCTGAAACTCTGGTTCCTTTTCTGTGGAATAGAATTAAACAAATCTAGGGTCGTTGCAAATCTAGGGTTGCCGAAGTATATCTCAGTTGATTATTTAGCAGAAAGCAGGAACTTAATTGTTAATTCCTTCATCTAATTACTATGAAAATTGGTAGAACTTACTGAGTACTTATTGTAAGCTGGATACTATGTTGTAGCTCAGTCCTCACAACAACCTATGAGGTAAGAGGTAAGTAATATTGTTATCTTCATTTTACTTCTACCCTCTGCAGTGATGCTGAATAAAACCAATCATTCTCTTAACACCTTTTCAAATATTTGAAGACCATTATTCTATTTGGTTTTGTTAAGCATATATTTATTGCATGACATTGTTTCCACTGTTATCTGGATGTATACTCTTATTTTAAAAAATCAATATAGCTCTTAAAAATGGACAGTAGAAACGAATACAGTTGTAATGTAGGATGGCTGGCAACAGTATGCAGATTGATTCTGGTGTATTCTCAGTGTCTTGGGGGTTTAGGTTTGCATTAGTTCTTTTTTTTTTAAATTTATTAATTAATTTTTTATAGCGACATTGGTTACTGAAATCCAATAAGTTTCAGCTGTACACTTTAATAGTAAGCATATATATATTTACACTGTGTTCACTTCGCATAGTTAAAGTTCTTTCTGTCACCACATATTTGACCCCCTTTACCTCATCTACCTCCCCCCTCATCCCACCTCCTACCCTCTGGTAACCACTAGTCTGTAGTCCATGTCCATGAGTCTCTGTTTGTCCTGTTTATTTGTTGCTTTTAGGTTTATAACATTTGTTCTTTTAGTCACCCATGATATTAGCAGCTCCTATTAAACTCTTGGGTTTATAACTCCTCTTAGAACAGCTTCTAAGTCAGCATTTCTCCATTTCTATATTGCACGTTTAAGTTTTTGAAACTAAATGCAAAGCTTTACATTCATCCTTATTACATTTTGCTTTAATTTTAGTTTATTTTCCCCAGATTGTACAATCTCAGGATTTTATAAGCATACCTTCCATGTGCGTTTGTTTGTTTGTTTTTCATTATCTAGAGAATACTTTTATTAGTTTCTGTAAGCAAACCCATGTAGATAAGACCTTACATATTTAATACAGGGCGTTACCCCTGTACAA
Source organism: Pteropus medius (assembly GCF_902729225.1). Classification (NCBI taxonomy): domain Eukaryota; kingdom Metazoa; phylum Chordata; class Mammalia; order Chiroptera; family Pteropodidae; genus Pteropus; species Pteropus medius. Next base: position 42,618,666 of record NW_024349800.1, read on the forward strand.
ATGGGGAAAAAAATGATGCTTAAGGTTTCTAGACCAATATGGCTATTAATTTCTGTATAATGCCAATCCATCACGGTACAACTAGGATACTTTTTCCAAAGTCGACAGCACAGCTAAAGTTTCCAAAAATTCAAATTGTGTATGTGTGTGTAAAGAGCAATAGCAATAAGTTATGCATCAATAGCAATAACAGTTTTTCCAGGCTCTACAGTCATCTGAACCAAATTATAGAGACATCTAGCACACGTTGTTAAAAAACACACACACAAAAAGGAAAACAAAACAAAATCCCAGAAAATAGCAAAGTTCTGTTACTGTTGTGGTACCTGGCACCATTTTTTAAAATTAGCTTTTCAATCATCATCCGGAAGGAAAATATTCTAGAATAATGTCATTAAAAACAGCTCCGATAAAGGACAGTCACTACTACGTATCATAAAGCAGGTACAAGATATTTTACATTCACAGAGGTATAATACAGTACTGTCCCACATCTGTAATAGTAGAGGATACAGTTCTAGGTACTGATGTCTTCCATGTTTTTATCTTATAAGTAAAAAAAGCAATATAGGGCCAAGGACAGACTTTAAGGCACTCTCTAAAGACTTCTTTCATCTAAATTGATATAAAGCAGCAAGCTTACCTAACTCACACTCAAACAATATATTTATAAAAGTAGCATGGAAAACCATCTTAAATATCGTTTTGGCCAGAATACACTTTTGTGTGATCTTGAGTGAGGGTCTTTAATCTCTAAGCCTTTCTTTTCTCAACCGTAAAATGGGTGGTTATGAGGATTAAATGAGGTAATACCTATATAGTGCTTAGAATAGTGAGTGTCTGGCAGATAGAGCTCAGTGATTCTGAACTATTATTACTTCTTTCATCTAAGAAGTCTAATAATCATTCTTTTCCAACATGTAAATGCAGTTGACATCTAGTGGTCATTCTTTCCTAGGTATTCAAAATCCATTTGCTTTCATATATAATCTATTCTCATAGTTGACTAAGTATTAATATTAAGTTTATATGTTTGTAATTTCTGAAACCTACTTCCCCACTCCTCCAGCTCCTAAGACTTAAAGCAACTCTGACCCATCTACAAGTCATGATTAATTCTCTCTCTCTGCTCTTTCTCCAATATTATAGCAGTTAGCTTTGTGATTACACTTGCATGTTGTGTTAGTAATATGCAGTGGATTGCATCTGGACCTAAAGACTTGCACTCATGTAAAGTTGTTTTAGTCTTATTCACCAGGCTCAAGTTTCAGTTCTCAAAGCTCTTCTACAACTTTAGTTGAAAAACTGAGAGAGGATAAACAAAATACATGTCCCGCAATTCGGCCTTCTCTCCATGCTCCCTCAACCTTAACGACATCCTCTCTGAGCAGTGATTCTCTCAGTTCCTTGTTCTCTTTGAGAAATAGTATGTTGTATGAAACTTAGGTCTTAATGTCACCCCACCTCTTAATAGCCATGTGATTCTGGCAAGTTGCTTTTTCTGCTTGTGCTTCAGTTTTCTCATCTGAAAAAATGATATTGTTTGCCCTGTCGACTTCCAAAGAGATGTCGTGAAATAAAGTATTTGAAACGATTATAAGGTTTAAGTGCTGTACAATATAAGGTGGGATAATAATCATTTATTTGAATGTAGCAATAAAAGCTTTTGTTAACTTTAAGCAATTTTCTGCCTAAACCTTAGTTTGTCCTGAGCTTTCTCATTCCTAGTACTATATCTATATGTTTTTGCTCTTCTGTTATGTTCATCCTAATTTATTTAGCCCCATTAATTATTCTCTTGAGAGTCTTTGTGCAAACCACACTGGATGCTTCACTCTTTTTCATCAGTGGAATTGTTTACAGGTGTTTAAGTGAAATGCCTTTCTTGTGAGGCATTTCACTTAGCCATGATGGCAAGGTGGCGGTCATACTTTTTCCTTCTTTCTTTTTTTTTACATTTTGAATTGTTCTTTTATAAAAGTGCGATACATATGTAACTGTGCCTGGTGTTCTCTTTTTTACTTTCAGAAATCCCTTATAATGAAATAACTTTCTTCTGTGTTCTGTCATAAGTATGTCTTTCATGTTTTTCATTGGCCTGGCCATATAGCTACGTATAATATATCCCTGACTGCTTCTTAGCCTTCTGAAAGAAATCTGTCAAAGAGCCAGTCAGGAATCATATTTTGGCAGAATTAGACTTTTAATATAAAAAAGAATACTCTTAATTTGTCTGTGTTAGGACAGTATTATACATATTTAGTATACTGAGTGATATGTATTTTATTTCTATGACAATGTCAGTTTTACTTTTTTTTTGATCCTTTCTGTTTTTCTCTGTTTTTGTCATAACTCAGTTGTGTGTTTATAGAATAAAAGTGTTTGATATTCAAGTTTCAGATGGTAGGAGTGCTGGGTTTTTTGTTTCTTTTTGTTTTTGAGCAAGAGGCTCTCCCTGGAATTATACACACAGTAAAAAAAAAATGGTAACTGAACCAAAAAAACATGGATACCCATTCACATTTATTGGTGAATTATAAACATACAACCAAAAAGTGTCATTTAAAAAATTATAAGGATTCTTGTATTTTAAAAATAATGTCAAGTGAATATAAAGTAATAAAAGTTCTTTAAAAATTTCTTTCAGGCTAACTGCATCTCAGAAAGAATCAACTTTTCTCAATGGACCCATTCATCAAATGAAATATGCCTGTACTATTTTTTAAAGTTTTATACTTCGTAATGGAAAAAATTTACTCCTCAAAATGAAAATGAGGACATTTGGAAAGGTGTTTTAAGGTGTGGACATTTGAGAAAGTGTCCTGTCAGTGAACCAAAGGATAAGCACTGAATTGATTAATCCTAAATTTTTTTTTTAAACCAGGAGGATTTCATCTTGACAGAAAAAGAACCTTTAATTCAGTATGTATTTTCTGAAATTAAAAGAGAGAGACAAGAATAGACTTAAAAGAAAATAGATGAAAATGTTTAGTAAGTAAGCAATATCGATCACTTTCTGATGAGAAAATTCAGTGATGTTAAATGCCTTCCAAACCCCAACTTGAGGTCCTAAAGCCAAGACTCTTTTTTGATGGGACTGATTTTAAAGGAAGTAGGGCCTTTTGTGCATTCAACTGACAGTTGTAGAATTTGCAATCATCGGCATGAGTAGCTTAAAAGAGGAAATAAAGAAGCTTTCAATTAAATTCAAAAGTATAGTCATTTTTTTACTAGTGTAATTTGAAAAGCCTCTTCATAACCCTTGAAAAAGAATTGACAACTATTTTAAAAGATTAAAGAAAGGCAGATGTCTGCAAACAATTCCCCTCCATCAGCCCAAAAGTCTGTATTACCTGCAATTCTTCCTGCTGTGCTTCCAACTCCTTCTCCATGTTCAAGTCCGAAGACAGGACTTTCTGCCCGACTCTCTAATGGAAGCTTCAGTGCACCATCACTCACCAACTCCAGAGGATCAGTACATACAATTTCATTTCTACTGCAAATTGGCCTTACACGGGAGAGTGTTACCATTGAAGCCCAGGAACTGTCTTTATCTGCTGTCAAGGATCTTGTGTGCTCCATTGTTTATCAAAAGGTACTGTGCAAGCTATTTATGTCAGTAGTTTTTCTAATTAATGTTGTTTCTAATGCTTTTCCTTGAATGGTACACACAACAGTGAGTTAACACATATGGATCAATCGTTTATATCCTAATTCTGAGCATTTTTAGAAAAGTCCTGATAGCTTATGAACCTAAAGTCTGAAATTTCAGAGTCTAACAACTGGAGCCTATATCCCAACTTTAAAATACTGCTTGTTCAATTGTCTTTTTAAGAGCAAGAAAATCAGTGTAGGTCAAGAGAATTTAAGAAATCTCATTTGATTTCAGAGAAAACAGGAGGGTACAAGGCATCAAAGTGGCTTAACAGAAGGCCAAGGACATAGCAACAGCCGTCCCAGGTTCATACCTTGGTCTTCTAGGTGCCCTGTGTCCTGCCCTCTTTTTTATTCTCTTTTTCTTCCCTTCAGATCCTGGTTTCACCTAAATTGCCATTTAACATGAGAGGACCACATTCTCTCTGTCTCTTAAAAGACAAGTAGATGAGTTTTGAATATGTGATACAACAGATGGAAATTTGAAAATTGAGGATGGTTTTGTTTTCCATCCACTCACCCCCTGTCCTATACCATACAATGTTTTAAGGAACCTTAGCTAAGTATCTTTAATAATCTTGATTTGATGGATGAGCTGTTATATTCTCTTTTATCGTAAAACTATGTATATGGGTAGTGCGAATTGGTTAAATTTTATTTATAATGGACTAAGGATTTGTTTCAGATTGTTTTCAAACAAATTAGTGTACTTTATGTTTTAAAAATCATATTAGTGAGGTAATATATTTGGATTTAGACTCTTCATCATACCGTTTTTGTTTCAGTTCCTTACGCCTTATATTGTTTGTCATTATCATCTGATACAGAGGTAATCAACAGTCCAAAAAAATGCTCTGTGGTTTGAGAAAATGACCTACGCCTCCTGTGTTTTAACAGTGATTTTTCTATTTAAATATAGCCTAGAGTAAGATCAACTTTATTTTTTTAGATCTGGAGAACTGCAACTGTCTTTGAATATCTGCTTTTAATTTCTCTTTCATTAAATGTTACAGAGATTTTTCACAAATGTTTTTTCAACTAGGTTGTACCTAAAGGTAAGATTTTAACTTAAATACAGTTTGTAACTTTAGTGTTTCTTTTCTACTTGAGTCCAAAGAAACATAACCAATATTGTGGTAGAGTTTTCAACCTTGGAAAATTTCATCTAGTTCTTTATTTATACAGAGCATACTGATTTTCCACAGGATTATTTTAGCATTAATGTTACTTCATTAATATGGATGTGAGAAGTAGGTCAGATGGGTTAAACTCTTGGGAAACTGGATTAAAAATCATAATCCATGAAAAATTAGAGTGATACCATGGAAATAAACAGATATAGCTCAGAAAAAGATAATTCAGGGTAAACTTTATACACATAGGAAATAGATTGATTAGTTATGGATATAGCCAGCATCAAATGAATATTATAGAGAATTGAATTTAAATCAATGTTAGAGTGATATGGGGATATATTTGGCAAAAACATGTAGCATATATATGACAAGAACGTATTCCACATTCCTTTTGACATGTGCTAGAATGCTAACTATTGTTTAAGTGTAATGCAAAAGAGTATTGAGCTTGGAATTAGATCAGCTCTAGTATCGATTTACTGTATAACTTTGGACAAGTGATTTCACTTCCCTGGATCACAGTTTCCAGATCTGTCAAATTGATAATGGGTTGAGATGCTTTGAGTGTGCAATTTCAGCTGTGAAATTCTGAATCATTTAATCTAAATTTGAGTCTTCACTGCTAGAAACAGATACTAAGGAGAAAGGAGTTTCAAGGATGACCTGCTTCAAGTCTTAACTGGAAAGAAATCTTAAGGGAACCCGTTCAGATTCTGGGGTTTTGTAGAGAGGTTTCATAGATCCCTAACTCGTCTGGATGATGGAAAAACCATGTCAGAAGTTCTTTTTACCTACATGTGTACAACTCCAGATTAACTTCCAGGATTCTCATGGGCATACCTGCTTTTCTTATTTCTATTTTCAGTCATTAAATACATTTATCTGAACCTTTTAAAGATAGGGTACCAGTTAAGTTTTAGGTAATAGAAAGATTAACCAGATATTATCCCTTCCCTCAAAAAGCTTACAGTCTGGTGAAGGAAACATGTTCACCAGTGTAAAACATGAAAACTAGAAAGTGAAATTAAAATGAAAATTGCTTTTCTCAGGTTAATAAAGGATGTGGAAAGCTTCATACAGAAAGTAACATTCAATCTGATACTTAAAGAATGAGAATAATTTCAATAATTTGGGAGGTGAAGAATACTTCCTGGCGAAAGTTTCAGGAGAAGCAAAAATATGGTAGAGGGAAAGGGGAAGATTATGATGGGTACCATTGAATCCTCACGCAATTCGTGGTGCATCTCAAACTTTAATGCACGTGCATCATTTTGTGATTCTACTAAAATGTAGATTTTTGAATTAGTGGGTCTGGGGTGGGTGTACATTTCTATCATGCTCTCAGGTGATGTTGATGCTCCTTTAAGGGAAGGACTACACTGAGTTGAAAGTGTGTAGATGATATAATCCCTGTTAAATAAACAAGGAGGAAACTGAATTCCAGAGACATTTAAATTACTTGCTGAAAGTCCGAATTCAAACAGAGGTCTGTTTTAAGTCAAAAACTTGTACACTCTTTCTACTGCACCCTACTGTCTTCCTCATGCCAAAGAAAAGTTTCACACTTGATTCTTCTAAGAGTGGAGTTTAAGGTCTATGTGCAGCAAAGTGACATGATCAAATCTGTATTTTGGAAAACCAAAATATGGCAGTGAAGTGTGAGATAAAGTTGGGAGATCAGATAGGAGGCCAGTGTAATGAAGACCTGAACTGACGCAGTTCGAAAGTGATATATTTTAAGAGTATTGGGAAAGTACGGTTAGTAAAATTTCATATCCTATTGAATATAGGAGAAGAGCAAAGGGTGAAAGACAGGCAGCCTGGATGACTGGATGGATGATGATGCTGCTAACCAAGGTAGAAAGAAAAGTAAAGTTTTCATGGGGGAGATAGAAGGACTGATTTTATCAATTTTTATCTAGTAAGATAGCGTTCCTGTGTTCTAGAAATTTTTAAGATAGCCAAAGAAGTGTTCTTTCACTTAGAGATTTGGCACAAGGATATACATTGGGGCCTTAGTGTTCTATTATGACTCTTAAAATGGAATCATTGCTGGTCAAGAGTGTCTTTCCCAAATCTGTTTTTCTGTAGAGAAACTAACAAGGTAGAAAAGTGATGAAAAGATCTCTTAGTTTGGAGGACCCAAGGAGAGACTTCTGAAAGTTAGTGAAATAAGCCCAGCGGACAACCCTACTTTTAAATTAGGAAAGACCGGCTACCAAACTGTAATTTTAACAATATTTTAGATATTTTAAAATGTATATTTAATCCACTAGTTGTAATGCCAAATATATAGTTCATCTATTTTGTATTTTTGCTTTCCAGTGTTACTGTGGTCACTATTCTGTACATTACGTTGCCAGAACTTAATTATCTTATAACTGGAAGTTTGTACTTTTTGATCACCTTTTCCCATTTCTCCGATCTGCTACCCTCCGCCTCGTAACCACCAGTCTGTTTTCTATTTCTATGAGTTTGGTTTTTTCATATTCCACATATATGTGGGATCATACAATATTAGTCTTTCTCTGCTTGACTTATTTCACTTAAGCATGATGCCCTCAAGGTCCAGCCATGTTGTCCCAAATGCCAAGATTTCCTTTTTAGTGGCTGAATAATATTCCATTGTATGTATGTATATGTGTATACACATTTGCTTTATCCATTCATTCATCAATGTACACTTGGGTTGTTTCCATGTCTTGGTTATTGTAAATAATGCTGCAGTGAACTCAGCGGCACAGATATCTATTTGAGATAGAGATTTCTTTTCCTTTGGATATATGCCCAGAAGAAGAATTTCTAGATCATATGGCAGTTGTATATCTCTGTAATCAACAGATCATTTATAGTTGATCTTTGCTTAAAACTTGGATGCGACCGAAAGTGGTCACTCTTTGAATTCAGTCCAACTTTATGACACATCCTGGGGTGGAATGGGTGGAGTTTCTTTTGTTGTTGTTGTTGTTGTTGTTAGCGTAAGCCAAAAATTTAACTTCCTTTTTGAAGATTTGAAATGCTTCCAGCATTTATATTACATTGAGATTGATGCTGTCTTACTCATCATTCTGTCTCAGGTGCTTTACACTCAACATAGTTGTTCAAGGACACATTCTACCTGCTTTTACTGTTAAAAACATGATGTTGCAAATAATCAGTAGTGGTAATTACTTCATTGATGAAACGATTTACAGTTGTCAGAGCTACAAAGAAAGAAATGAGCTGATGAGCACTAGTATTCTCTTCCATTCTGTTTCATATGTCAGTCAAGCCTTGGTTGTGCCCAGCCTGTTCTCACTAGGAGTCTAGATTGTGCAAAAGGCTAGGTTCTTCAGGAAGACTCTGAAGTTTTCTCTCTCTGAAGACACCAGTGGACTTTTTCCTTATTCATTGTAAGAATGTAGATTATGATTTTGGACTATTTTATTTTATATTACAGCCCCATTATCTAATCTTAATGTATCAGATTAATTTGGAGAACAGCTGTTCTCTACTGGGGTGATTTTTGACCCCCAGGGAATATTTGGCAATGTCCTGAGATGTTTTTGGTTGTCTCAACTTGGGGGAGAGAGAGTGCTGCTGGCATCTAGTGGATAGAGGGCAGGGATGCTGCTACAGTGCACAGGAGAGGGCCCCCCCCCCAACAAAGAATTATTGGACCAAAATGTCTGTAGTGCTAACCTGTGAGTTAACTGATATAGAAATACAATTTCTGAAGTTTAGAGAAATTGAAATTTTCCGTTAGTACTGTTATAGGGTCTTATTAAATTAGCGGCTATGAATATCCCCTAGATATGAGTCCTAGCTTGAGAGCTTTAAAATAGGATTTCTAGTTTGGCTTGGATGTGTTTTAAGAATAGCACACATTTTCCTTTATGAATATTGATATTGTTAAGCAATAAATTACAATTTTAACCTATATGGATTGGATTCCTGTATCTTCATATTGGTTTATAAAGTAAATTTAACAAACGGAATCTCTGCCCTCTAGGCTTTTATAAGTTGAAGGGAGTGTTTTTTATGCTGATAAAAGACAGAGAACTAGTGGGACTGGCAATCAGGAGAACCAAGAAAGCAGACAGATCTAAGCAGCAGGTAGAGCTGGGATTGAGCCAGGCGGAAACTGGCTGATCCAATCTCTGCTGGGAGGCTAATACCAGAGAGTCAGATTACAAATGAGCAAATCAGAGTTGAGGGAATAGGCCAAAAGCTCGCCCGTTTTATAGTGATTATTCATGCACAGATTCCCAACGTCAAAATTACATTAGCGTTTAAATCTGTACTATTTTTTGTTATTAGTGTATGTTAAAGAAGTAAAGTAATAATCTAAGAAAGAGGTAGCAGCATTTTTAAATCAGAGACAGACCAAGGTAGAGATTTATTCTGCCATTTTCTCGTTTTGTGAGTTTGGATACTTTTGAAGTCACTTAGACTTCTAATCCTGATCTTTGAAGTTAGGGTCATATTTACTTCGATTTAAAAATTATAGTAATTAAATTTAAAGCCCTTAATACAGTGTTTGGAAAATAATTAGTGCCCCAAATAGTAATAGTCATGGTTTTAAAATCTGTTTAAATCTGGAAAAATCATTGGTCCTAGAGTTTTCTTAAAATTTTAGTAAATACCAAAGCATGTATAATATTCTTTCAACTCGCTGACATTGCTTTACTCTTGCCTTTTGATGTTAGTATTTAGCATATAACAAACTATAAAAACTAGAGACGAGTGTTCATTTTATTAGAGAACTGATATTACTTGTTTTAGGAATTTTGAGGAAATTAAATGAGATAGCCTATGTTAAGTGCTTTTACTCAGTACTTAATGCATAATAACTATACTCAGTGAATGTTAGTTCCCCACCTTCTTGCTTTCAAATTGTCAGAAGGCTTAGAAATACCACTGATGCTACTGCCACTGTGTTAATTTGTTGAATGAACAGTGTAGATGTAATTGGGGTGAGAAAGGAAATTGGCAGACAATTCATTTTAAGCTATAATGATGTTTACTGAAAATGAAATTATTCTAAGTAAAGCTATCTGCTTTTAGCTGACTTAAAACATTTGTTTTTAGTTTTGACCATTTACATGACACTAGACCTGTAGACTCTTTGCTTATGAATCCTTATTTAAGAGTGTTTTTGGTCTATTTTTTGAC
>NW_024349800.1:42631109-42709427 GCF_902729225.1 Pteropus medius
TATTAATTGATCACAGTGGTGAGTGTTTTATAGCTATCAAGTAATTTAATTTTTACAGGAACCCGATAAAGCTAGTTTTCCTGTTATTTCTAATTTTTAGACAAGAAACAGCATAGACTGGGTAAGCAGGTTATCTAAGTTGCTATAGTAAGTAGATGGCAAAGTTTAAACCCAGTTCTTCTGACTCCAAGTTTCTCTATTAGTTTCTCCATGGGGCTCCTGTGTACATTTTTGCCCTCTTTCTACCCTTTTTGCCCAACCTCCCCACCTCATTCTTCAGTCACACAGGTCCACTTACCTTCTCTCAGTTAACCTTGTACTTTCTCAACAATGACCCTTATTTACACTTTTACTTTCACTTTGTGCCCATGAAACCCCTGCTTCTCTTTTTATGATTCTACTCAAATATCACTATTAAAGTGATGTACCACCTCTCAGTTAAAGTTTCTTATTCCATCTTCTAGAATTTTATTTTTCTTTTTTGGCATTTCCCTTATCATGTTGTAAAATATTTGTGTTTATTTCCATTTTCCTATTAGATTGTAAGCTCTTGGAAGACAAAGACTGTTTCGTCTTTACAAACTTCAGGGCCAATGTCTTGCACTTAGCAGAAATGCAAAAAATGTGAATTTTTAAAATGAGTTTTTTTCATACTGTTAGAGATTTTTTTCATATTATTAGAGATTTTATTTTTATACGGATGGAATGTGGAATCTTTTTTAATTCTTAAGAATTGTTGCTACTAAGTTATGGGGCTGTTTTATAGCCCTTTAGATATTATTTAATCAAAAATTAACAAAATTTTAATTTTAAAATTTAAATAAAAATTAATAAAAATGATTTTTAATCTATATTTTTACTCTTATTTTTTTCGTTGAAAATTCTTATATCGTTAGATATGTTTAAAGCATATTATGGAGTTTTATGAATATTGGTAACTAAATTGAAAGGGAAATTAGTATTATATAAATTCTAAATATGTCTGTTTTCCATTGTTTACCTGGATTTTAAAAAATACAGATAAACTCTTCATTTTCTAATTAAGTCACAGGTTTCATTTTTTTTAATTTAACTTTTTCAAAAAAAATTGAGACTTTTTTAGAAATATATACAAGAGTTTTTAATGGTAAAATTAAGGTCCAAAAATAAGATGAAGTTGGTACCTAAAACACATGCCATAAGTTCCCAACCTGATGCTAGAAGTGGGCCACAGATTTGGCTTTGCTTTTGCTGTGGGCAAAATAAACAAGAAAACATGATAGTTACATGATCAAATTGTTATTATTATAAAATCAACTAGAGAAATTTCTTTTATGGGCCCTTACAAAGAAGAGCTGTCACGTGAAGTAAGTGAACCACTTCCTCAGCAGTGGTGACATACTGTATAGTTTGCTAAAGGATGCTCTATGAGAAGCCAAAAGGAGAGCATACAATTCTGAAATCAACTAAATAAATTTGAAATATCTAGAGCAGCATTTTCCAAGGCACTGGTAGTTTAGAGGATAGTCTCATTTTTTTAGTTGATTTAAAAAGTAAACAGTTATTTTGTAAGGCAGGGTCTTAAAATTTTCTCTTAAATAATTTTATTAGCTGTAAAAAATTTTAGAACACATGCCTTCATATTTTAGTTATTGGTATACTAATCCCAAAAGTGTCTTAGCACTGTAGTCACAAAATGTAGACCATCGAAATAATATACGTAGGACATAAGTGAACAGATCTGCAAGTCTCCTGCCTTGGCCAACTTTTCTAAAAAGAAAGGTATTTTCTTTTTATAGTGAATCACGTATTTGTAGTTACAGTGAATAGGTTAAATAAAATGTTAGATAAGTGCTAGAAGCTATAGATGCATTTGGGAAAAATATTGGTTTTTTGGAACTATTGTGACTGTGGTTCAGGAATGACAGATCTTCTACCAGCACTATTCAATTTACTGTGACGATAGAAGTGTACATTGGCACTGTTCGAAATGGTAGCCAGGAGCTAATAGAGCTGTTGAGTGCATGTAATATGGCTAGAGGTGACTGAGGACTAATCTTTTTATTTAGTTTTAATTAGCTTAAATTTAAAAATCTACACGTGGCTAGTAGCTAACCATCTAGGAAGCTCAGTTCTAGAGGGCAAGAAAGACTGTATCTTTCAGACTATGTAAGATAGAGTAGCAATTAGTTCAAGATAATATTCTCTATCAATAACTGAATAAAGAAATCTTATATTTCTAAAAGACATATGTTTTAAGACAATCAATGATTATATTGAAGTTTACTTTTCTGGTTTGAATTTGAAAATTAACCAGGATGCTTGAATACAAGATTGATCTTTTAGATATTAATAGATTTGTTAGCAAATAGACAGGATTAGGCTAAAAACTACATTTAAAAATTTTTAGTAAGATCGAGCCATTTACTTATAAAAATAGAAAGCTATGCCTGTACTGATATAGGACTATTTTCCTTAGTTTCCAGAGTGTGGATTCTTTGGCATGTATGACAAAATTCTTCTCTTTCGCCATGACATGAACTCAGAAAATATTTTGCAGCTGATTACCTCAGCAGATGAAATACGTGAAGGAGATCTAGTAGAAGTTGTTCTTTCAGGTAAGTAAATAGCTTCTTTTATTTTGTTGCCTTTTTTTCAGTGAGCCTTATTTTTTGTTTTAAATGCTCTGTTCAATTATATTTAGTCTTTGTACTAGTTGCTTAACTTCTTTCATCAATAATAATGGTTACCATATGATTTTTACTTTCGGGAAGTTTATATCACAGATGCGAAAGTGGTAAATAAGCCCCGAGTTACTTACTTGTGTTACTAAGCTAAAGGAATTATCAGTTAAATTAGAAGAGGAATGTATTCTTTTTTGAGTCAAATAAAACAATTATACTAAAATTCTCTTCTCTTTTTCCCATTTCTGTAAAGAGTATAGAAAAAGAGAATTAGGGTTCAGAAAAAAAAATCCGGAAAAAAAAATAGTGAAGATGTAGAAGAGGCAACTGCAATACTGGTTGTTTCCATGACTTAAATAATGCTTCTTTCCTTGTTCTCAGTGGGCACTTTCTTACCTCTCTCCTTCCCCCTCTCACCCATTCTTGCCATTTAGTGTTTCTTAGCTCCTGCCGCTTCAGATCTCAGTGGCAGATGGACAGGATTGTTAGTGAGGAGTGTAAAGGAACAAAGAATGCATATAGCAGGCCTGCCAAACTCTTCGTTTGGTAGGAAAGGAGGGAAGAAGGGAGGGGGAGAGGATAACAATGAGAGGGAGAAAGAAAAAGCCGGAAGAGAAGTAAGGATAGGAAAGGGAGGAAGGCCAACCAAGAGTCCAGAGCCCTGCCACCATTTTTTCCTCTTTTCAAACTCATCTTTGCAGCCAGTACTTGAGCTCCCTCTGACCATCACCATTCTATATTGGTCCCTGATCCTTCCCATTCATCTAGCCCCTACATTGGTCATTCTTCTTCTATACCACAACCCCCACACACCTGTACACTTCCCAATCCTTGACTTCCTCTTCACTCTCAAGGCTCTTCACTCCCTGTCTTCCCTGGAGGTCATGCTCACATCCACTCCTCCTTTGTTACGGAGCCTTCCTCTGGCCACTGTGGATACTAATGACTTGTAGGTGGAGGTGAGATGATGTCTACTGGCAGATGTGTTTACTGTTCAGTTGCTTATGGAGGGAAGAGAAGACTGTTTTTTAACCACTAGGACTGTGGAGAACAGACAGAGAGCACATTCTGAGCTCTTAATTTAGAAGTGAGTGCATTTCTCACAGAAACATTGTTGTAAATTGAGGTCAGTTTCCACAATTTTATATTTATTTATTTTTTAACTTTAGCATTCTATTTTCCAGTGTGTTAAACAGTTTATTTCTTAAATAGATTTCTTTATTTTTTTTTATTTTTAATTCGTTTATTTTTTATGGTGACATTGGTTAACAAAATCCGATGTTTCAGCTGTACATTTTAACGGTAAGACATATATATATTTACACTGTGTGTTTGCCTCCCATAGTTAGATTTGTTTCTGTCACTACATATTTGACCCCTTTTCCCCCATCTACCTTCTTCCTCCCTCCTTCCTCCCATTAGACAGTTTTTAATTGGCTAAAACAAACCTGATGACTATTTCCAATCTTGTCTCTTTGAGGTCATAATACCTACATATAGATCTACTTTGGAGCTCAAATTATTTGAAGCTGATGAACTTCCTAAAGTAGAGTTTAAAAACCACAATGTTAAATGCTGAAAATAATTTATTTTTAGAGTCAGATGAAATTCAGAGAAAAAAATGATTCTGTGCTTTGACGTAAATAAACATAATCAACCTTCCTAATCTCATACTAATTACAAAATGAGGTTTATTTTAATGCTTTTTTTTTTTTTAAAGCTTTGGCTACAGTAGAAGATTTCCAGATTCGTCCACACACTCTCTATGTACATTCTTACAAAGCTCCTACTTTTTGTGATTATTGTGGTGAGATGCTCTGGGGTTTGGTACGTCAGGGACTGAAATGTGAAGGTATGTGCTCTAAATGTTGTGTCATTTGAAATAAGTTTTCACATTTGCATTCTCTAATCATCAATGAAAGACCAGATCATTAGTTCATGACTAGGTAGTATCTAAGGTTTAGAATTGAAGAGGTCTGTCTAGACTCTGGTCTTTGCTCTGCCACTTACTCAGTCATACTGTTGGGCAACTTAACTAAACCTCTCTGAGGATCATTTTCTCTATCTATAAAACATGCTCTACTTTCTTGGTTTTATGAAGAGTAAATGGTTTAATGAGGTAATATGGTTAAAATACTTGGTGCAAAATTGTGGCTCAATAAATATTAACTTCCTTGTTTTTCCAAAATGTTAGTGTTTTACATGCAACAACAAAGTTCTGAATTAGAATTGCTAAGGAATAGGATGCAGTTGCACATTTCCATTTAAGAAACTCTAAGGTGAAGGATCAATAAAATTTTTCTGTAAAGGGCCAGAATAAATATTTTAAGTATTGCTGCCATATGGTCTCTGTTGCAGCTACTTAACTCTGCTCTCATAGCCTGAAAGCGGCCACAGCCAAGATGTAAACAAATGAGCATGCTGTTTTCCAGTAAAATTCTTTATAAATACTGAAATTTGAATTTCATGTAATTTCAACATGTCTTGGGAAGGATTTGGTACATGGGCCACAGTTTGCTGAAGTGCTTGAAGCCAGTAGTTCTCAAACTTTACCATGCATCAGAATCACCTCAAAGACTTGTTAAAACATAGTTTGCTAGGCCCCAACCCCAGAGTTTCTGATCTCGTAGGTCTGGGATGGAGCCCAGTAATTTACATTTCTAACAAATTATCAGGTGATGTTAAACTTGGGGACCACACTTCAAGAATTACCACTCAAACTAACTTAACCTTTCTAAATAAACTTTTCTACACATTTCTTATTCCTTTTGAATTTGTTAGCTTCCACTTAGCCTGTCATCTTGGTTCTTAGGATAACTATCACTGCCAGAGAAAATAAATAAAAGAAGCACCTATTTTTTATGTAACATACTTACATAGTAAAAATATATAAAATACTTATATATTTTAACCTTTTAAAATATATTTAGGCTGTGGATTAAATTACCATAAACGATGTGCCTTCAAGATTCCAAATAACTGTAGTGGAGTAAGAAAGAGGCGTCTGTCAAATGTATCCCTGCCAGGACCTGGCCTCTCAGTCCCAAGGCCTCTTCAGACTGAATGTGTGGCACTTCCCACTGAAGAGGTATGTATTCTAAGGTCCTAGAAGGGCATCGTACAGTTACTCCTTATTTTGTACAGGATATGTGACATCATCCTAGAATATACGTTATATACTAAAGAATAGTAAGAGTCCTACACTTAAGAAACTTAAAATGTGTTAATGGAGACAGGGCTTACCAAATATAATGAAATACGTTTCGTATCATTTGGGATCACATTATCACTTGGGCCTCACTGCATTCGCCTCCTAACCGGTATCTCAACTCCTGGTCTCTATATTTTACTTGATCTTACACACTTCATCCAGACCATCTTATTACACTACAGCTTAATACACAACTCCCCACCAGGAACGTTTATTCTGTATTTCCAGCACTCTGTACTCTTCAGCATTCCCTGTACACACCCTTGCTCCCCCTTCCTTTGCCTTTGTTTGTCCTACATGTTTTTCTCAGAACTAGCTCAACAGCTACCATTCCTGATTTCCCTTTAACTAGAAGTTATTTTATTATCTAAATGCCATAACACTTTTCAGACCTCCTGGATGGTGTGTATAGTGTTTATATACTAGATTGTTCTCAAGAAGTTTATGATCTATTTAAAGAAAACAATGCTAACGTCTTTGCAAGCCTCACCATGCCCAGCACAATACCTGGTACTTAGTAGGTGTATTCAGTGATGAATGAATGAGTGAGTGAAGGACCCCCCTGACCCTCACAGTTTCTCAGTGGGATTTATCAGTAGATCTGTACACCATGAGACTGAAATCACAGAGCAAGTTAGTAAGTGATATTAGAATTAAATCCAGATTGATTATTTTTAAATTAATGACTTTTTCTAATCACAGAGCAAGTTAGTAAGTGATATTAGAATTAAATCCAGATCTGATTATTTTTAAATTAATGACTTTTTCTAATATATTGTACCCCTCAAGGGTTAAGTAGTAGATCAGGGAAAGAAAGAAATAACTTTCCTGTTCATTTGATAGTGCTTAAAATGATTTCCATTCGTAGATTACAATCTTATTATTTAGTTGCTTCCATAACCCCTCTGGTCTTCTGTAAATTAATGATAAAATCAAGCCTTTGGGCTATTTTCTTGATATCCTAGTCACAAGATTTTGCTAAACCAACGCACCAGTGTAAAAGCTTCTGAAATTCATTCACAAAAGTCCCATATTTCCATATTGCTTAGCCCTAGTGTAAGACTTTTAAAGTAGAAGACTACTGTGGCATAAGGAACTGAGAACAATGAGTTATTGTAAACATATGCAAGAGCTTGAGAAAAGATTGGTAATAGAAGAGTTAGTGCATTTTATATTCTAACTGCATAGGAAACTTAATCTGGGAATGAGGCCTGTAGGATAGAGATATGTTCTTTTAAGAGCCCCGTAAATGATATTGGCATGCCAGCTACCCTCAGTTGGGTATTATTAGATTAGCATGTAACAGGACAGAGTAGATGAATAAGGTGTTATGTTTTAATTCATTAGTTTATAATTTACCCTGAAGATGAAAATTCCTTAGGGAAGTATAAGAAGTAGAGTGACATGTCGAATTGGTTGGACTGTGTGGAGTTCTTAAGAACAAGTAGAAATTGTAGAGTGGAATGCCTGTCAAGAAGCTTACTTTTGTCAATCCAAGCATGTAGTCTCCAAAAGGAAAGAGGTACAGTAAGAACTCAGGGAGGAAAATCAGGGAAGGAAGAGGGGAAAGAGGACCCTACGGGAATGGAGGAGATAAGGAGTAGGAGATGGAACACACTCAAATCCGAACCAAGGTTAGAGAGGAACTAACTCCCAAGTGGCTGCAGAGTAAGACCCTCCTAGGTTCTCATGTGCCAGGCTTCTTGCTGTGGCACTGTGCACAAATGCTCTGTACCATGTCCCTAGTACCGTGATCCCAGCAGGACTTGACTAGAGGCAATCACTGACTGGCCATTAGCATATGAAGAGATCTGTTAGGAAAGTTTTTCCTTGTAGGGGTTTCCTGTATACTTGATGATGACTGGCTAAATCAGTCTTATTTCATCTTGTGTGTTTTAAACTTGAGATAAACCGAAAGTAGCAGGAGCAAGAAAGCAGTGTTGAGTCACCACTAGCATAGGGAGCCAGGGATGAACAAAGGCCTAAAACATCTGTTTCTGGTTCCCGCTGGCTTCTCCATTAGCTTTGCAGAATCACTGTGGTGTTCCTTTTGCTGAAGGTGCTCCATACATGACAGTATGGATAAAGGGTGAACCAGACTAGAGCAGGACACCTTGGACAGCTAAAGCATGCAAGTTTGGCTTGGGTTTTAACATTTGTTTTGTATTCTCTTAAACCATTTCGTAATTTGTTTTAGAGAATTTCTTGCTGCACGTTAGTGAAAAACTCCATCAGAGGCTATATTTTTATTCTGTTGATAGTGCCCTCCATTTGTTTGTCCTTTTCTTTTTTCTTCTCCTTCTTCCTGCTTTCTTTTTAAAGTCTTTTTTTTCCCCCTCCCTTCATTTCTCCCTTACACTTCCCTGTCTCTTGGTTTCTTCTGGCTTTTTTCTCCTTCTGTTGGTTGAACATATCAATGTAGAATGGCTCAACTTTTGTGAGTTACAAGCATTACTAGTTATAGAAGGTATGTGAAAGCTCTCAGGACCTCAGTTCTAGCAGTGAAGATGCAAGCAGCTATACTAAAACCTGTAATACATCTAGAAAGTAGTTAGATATTTGGATTTGTTTTAAAATATTTTCAGACATTGTGTTCAGTAATTTAAGAAGAACAGCAATAACATTTTCTGAATTTATTTTTTCTATGATTAATTTCTTGATAAAGTTTTTGAAGAGATTTGAACATCTGTTATAAATTGATTTTAAGGCTTCTGCTTTTTTATTTGAAAAATATCATCTGTGCCTGGCAACTTATTGTTAAACAGTGAATATTTAAATATAGATAGATAGATAGGGAGGGAGGGAGGGAGGTAGATAGGTGGATAGATAGATGAAAATATCTTTTTTTGCATAAATAGCAAAAATGTTTATACTTTTTTCATTCAAAGGTTGGTAAGTTAAGCTTCCAAAGGAAATTGCTGATATCTACATGTCTAGATTTTGGCTTTAGTGTTCAAAAAAAAAAATGACTTTTGTGGTCAAGCCCTGCTCCTAATATTTTGTTTTTAATGTTGACTTATACTTATGGAAGTTACTTATATTTTAGTCACATGTTCACCAAGAACCAAGTAAGAGAATTCCTTCTTGGAGTGGTCGCCCAATCTGGATGGAAAAGATGGTAATGTGCAGAGTAAAAGTTCCACACACATTTGCCGTTCACTCTTATACCCGTCCCACAATATGTCAGTACTGCAAGCGGTTACTGAAAGGCCTCTTCCGCCAGGGAATGCAGTGTAAAGGTAGGATTGGATGTTTTTCTTAAGTAAAATTTATATCTGATTTTGTTAGCAAATGTAGGTATTAAATAGTTTTTAGAAGAATAAAGCAAAGAAATTTGTCTCATAGTTAGCTTAAAAAAGAAAGATACCTACACACACACGCACACATGTATTTATTCACATTTACTATTACTGTTTGCAGTATGTGTACTGTGTACCAGGAATTGTACTAAAGAAAAATTGGAATGTAAATAGAAAATTAGAATGTGGATCTCTGAGGTATGGCTGCTAATACGGAACAGTTAGTAAGCAGGTAGTTGAGATTAATTCTTTCTGATTCCAAAGACATACACTGCCCAAGATATAAAATAATGCTTCCTCCTTTCTAGTAAATATTCTCTCTCTCTCTCTCACATACACAGACACAGACATACACACACTATGAGAGTTTTGTTTTTAATTCTGTAGCTGGGAGAGTTGTACAAAAACTCATTCCAGAGAATAATCACACTAAAATAGGTAGACTATAGTAAAAATTACTGGAATTATAATAGGAAATACCCATATTTGGATACTAACCCAGAATACTGTCATTGTATTCCGAAAACATTTCTTAATGAACCAGGTTTTTAATAGAATAATGGAATAGTTTTTTCCTATAGTCGTATAATGTTTTTATGCTTTTAACAAATGATTTTATCTGTTTTATCTTATGTCTTCTTCTCAGCAATGCAGTATAATAGAGCAACCAGATAGAGAGTTTAAATGTGTTATTAGTCATTGAACCAGGATAGGATAAATAGTCTATAATCTTAGGTACTGATTTTTCATGTGATTGTTCTAACATTTCTTGGTACCATACCTTTTTATTTAGTAGAAGTATTTATGGAATTGAATTATTTAGTTTCATCTAAATAAAAGATTAGATTTGAGGTCTTTGCAACAATAAATCCTGTTTACAATATAAAATCAAATAATTGTATATAAATTTCACTTAAGTATATAAGAAAACTTTTTTGGTAATATATGGCAATGTAGGGGAACATCAAATAGAGACTAGGTTGTACGTTTGTTGTCAAGTATTTAATAACCATCACGCAGGCATAAGTACATGTTAAAATTTTATTTCAACAGCTTACTTTTGAATATGAGTTAATATATGTTAATATTTTAAAATATCAACACTAAAGTGTATTGGCAAGCAGCCACTAAGGAATGTTTTGAGAAAGAACATTAATAACAGATGTACACGTTCTGGCCAACACATAATCTTAGTAAAGGTAGTAAAACAGTGCTGCTCTGCTGAGCAGAACAGAAACATTCTAAAATCATACACACAAAAGTAAAATATTTTGTAGAGGAACTAGAATAAATATGTAGATTAATGAATTTTGAAATAAAACCAGTTAACTCTGCTACTGGGTTATTAGTTTAACTTCTTAGAGCTCAAAGAATAATGTTTTATGCTTGTATTAGTTGAGAAAGTAGTAGGTTATATTTCTATATAGCTAAATTATTTTTGGTTATCAATCAAAAATAATCAGAATTTACTTCAGTGATTTTCATGATATGAATTAAAATGCTTAAAAAGTAAAATAGTCATCATTTTCATTCACCTTTCAAGCTAAAAAAGAAAAAACAATAATTTAGTTAAGATAAAACAGTTCTGCTGGATTATATGAGAACAAATACAATTCGAAGAACAACCATTCATTCATTCATTCATCTGTTTATTTTTTACTTTGTTGTAGTAAAACTACAAGGCGACTTGAGAGCATATATAAAAGATAAGCATAAACAAATTAATAAAAACATGGGCAGGAATACAGAGAAATAAAAATGATTGCCGTTAGAACTATATACTTGCTGCCAATGAGCCATAAATTCGACTCTACATTTTTCAAAGGGAAAATGGAAACCTTGTTTTTTTCACAATTTGCAAACCTTAGATTAAAAAAACTGAATTATTTAAGATATATGCAAGATATTAATGTGTATGAATTTTCCCAGGGCTTCTCATTAAAAAAGACGGTGTTATATGACGTAAGTTTTATCATCCACCAAATTATTAATTTCATGGGCCTTTTTCTTTTAAGTCAAGACTTGAAATTATTTTTTTACTCAGTTATTGCTAGTGGTGTTAGACAGTTTTACAGCAGTGGTCTCAATTTTAGTGTCACCTAAAGTGGTTATTAAAACACACATTTCTCAGCCCCACTCCCAGAGCTGCTGATGTAGCAGGTCGGGATAGGACCCGAGAATTTGCATTTCTAAAAAGTTAGCAAATGATGCTGATGCTGCTGGTCTGGGGACCATAGTTTGAGAACCACTTAGATACAGAGTAGTATTGAACAACTTGTACCTTACAATGATCTGCAGTGCTATCAACATTGAGATTCTTGCAGACTGAAAAGAACCATATGTGCAAGTGGGTGACCTTGTGCATGAGAAGCTCATTCCTTCCTTACAAGGTTGTATGGGAAGCCCTCGCTAATTAAACTAGTCCTAATAACTGGTTGTAGAATCTCAATCTCTTTTCTGCATATCCAGTAGGTCCTAATAATTAGAAACTGAAAGTAAGGACCTGACATATATTGGAAAGGAATTTAATCAGCTGGAGAAACTCTTCAGGGCTATGTGGAAAGATGAAATGTGAGGTGAAGGAAGGAAACATGGAGTTGCCAGCAACATTTTAGCTTCATTTCACAGGTAAAGAAACTGAGATCCCTGAGGAGTTAAAATAACTATTAAGAGATGGCATCAGAATTTGAAACCAGACCATTAGCCCAAGACCTGAGTTCTTAGTAAAGGAAAACTTGATTTTATCATCATCGCCGTCATCATCATCATCATTTCTAATAATATTCTATTTGTGAGTGATTTGAAGAAAGTCTTTAATCATATCTGATATTGCCTGACTTTTTGCATAAATTAATAAGCAAATATTTTATTTTAGATTGTAAATTCAACTGCCATAAACGCTGTGCATCAAAAGTGCCGAGAGACTGCCTTGGAGAGGTTACTTTCAATGGAGGTAATATTCTTAATTTTCATAAAAGGTCAGAAAAGGTCACAGTTTTGTGTATTTTCTTTGTATAAGGTTATATTTTCATATTTTGTTTACTTTGTTTTTTAACTTTGACATCTTTCTGATTTTAACAATCAAGCAAAAAACAGAAATCAGTGATGATATACTTTTATTAGTAATTATGCCTTTCCATCTTTCCTTTAGCTATCTACCCCTTTGTAGTCTAATATAGCCAATAGTGCTACATATCCTCTTTCGTCTTTAGATATAAAAAGACATTTTTAAAACCTTGCAGTTATCCCTAGCACTATTTCATAGTCCTAGCATTTATTTACTGTTTACTGTATGCCACGCACTGTGCTAAACTCTAACACATATTAGAATGTAATCCTAAGACCAGCCCTTTGAGGTAACTACTTACAGATGAGTTAACTTAGGCACAAAGACATTAAATAATTTGCCTAAGAAATACAGACAGTAGGTGGTAGAGTTGAGATTTGCACTCCTTTGGCCTGGCTTCTTAGTTCGTAATCGTTAGAACACATTGTATAGCCTCACTGTCTCTTTATCAAATAATTATCAACTAAACATTTTCCCTTTTTGCCATTTTTTTTTTCTCTTTTCAAGATTATATTGAAGTGATTACCTTTTTTGGAAGGAAGGAGTAATGACTCTAAACTTTCATCATAGTTTTTCTTTAACATTTCTGTGACTGGTAAAATATTTTAAGTTCTATAGGAAGAAAAGCAGCAGCATAAGGAATGTAAATTTAAAATCTCCTTAAGATTTAACATTTTCTCTTATGGCATGTTTTTTATAGTTTCAGTTTAACACTATTGACAGAGAACGATTGGTTTTCTTGTTTTTCTATATTACTGAAGTCTTTTCTAGATTTATAGTTCATGTATTTTTGTGCTTTTCTACTTATTGACAAATGGATATGAAACAATATATCGGTTTATTTATAAATATCAATTTATATTTACCTGTATAAAGTCCAGCTTACTTTTTTTTTTTTGGTCACTTACGTTTTTAGTAAAGTTACAAAGATTTACTCTTGTGTTTTCTTCTAAGAGTTTTATAAGTTTAGCATTTACTTCAGGCCTGTAGTCCACTTTAAGTTAATTTTTCTATTTGATTTAAGGAAGCAGTCCAGTTTCATTTTTTAAATGTAGATATCCAGTTGTCCTAGCACCATATATTGAAAAGACTATTTTTTTTCCAATTCAATTGTCTTGGACCCTTGTAGAAGATCAGTTGACCAGACATAATAGTGGTGGCTAATCTTTTACTTTATTTCTAGTATTTTTTGTCATATACAAATTTAAAATTCTAATATAATCAAATTAATTAATTTTGTGACTTACAGTTTATTTTGTATCTTTCTTTAGAAATATTTCTTTATCCTGAATCATAAAGATAATTTCCTACATTTTCATTGAGTTTTGAAACTTTTTTTCATATATAACATACTGCCTCTGTTTAAATGTATTGATTGCCCTTCATGTAAAACTCTGAAATTCATGTAAAATTTTTCCAGAACCGTCCAGTCTGGGAACAGACACAGATATACCAATGGATATTGACAGTAGTGACATGAACAGTGATGGTAGTCGGGGTTTGGATGACACAGAAGAACCATCTCCCCCAGAAGATAAGATATTCTTCCTGGATCCAGCTGATCTTGATGTGGAAAGAGATGAAGAAGCTGTTAAAACAATCAGGTAATACATGGTTAGGTATTTCAAGCTACTTCCAAATTCAAGATCAGTCTGGGAGCTTCATTAATGAGGAAAAAGCCCCACATCTCTTTAAGTAGAACCTAAAATGTTTAATTGGAAATCTAATTAAATCGTGTCTCTTTGACATGCACCACAGTCTTTCTGAAATAAATCATCTTCCCATCCACTCAAGATGAGAAGGTGTGGGAATCTTGTTTTATTAAAGAGAAAAATGCTTTATTTAAATATAGTCTAGATATCATATCTAGCTCTGGAGCAGCCCCCACAAAATGTCAGAATTGAACCACCAGTTAAAGCAACCACTTTCACATAGCCTTTGCAAGGAGATTACCTGATGTTAGAAACACCAGTAAGAATATATACCTGAGAACTTTGCGCAAAGATGTTGGTGACAAATTTGGGGACAGTTTTCATATTACCACAATTATTCTGGCTTTTAGAACTTTGTAAAAATGTTATTGGATTATAAAGCTTTTAAATATCTCCTATGTTAATAGAAACTCAGTGTTTTGTATATATAGCCCTGTGGGGTGTACTACTTTGTAGTAAAATGTTCACACATTGGCAGGTTTTGTTTTTCATTAGCAACGAAGAAGTATTTAAAGTAAATGTGTCATTTTATCAGTCTTATATGACTGAGTTGTCATTTATTCACTTTGGCTTATCCTTAAATTACAGTTCTTATTATCATTATTATTAACTAAAACTTTATGTTTACCCAGTTTGGAGACTCTTAAGAGAACTTAGCTAATTTCCTAATTATGACTACTTCATAATTTAAGGGAATGTATTAACTGTTTGAGAGTCAAACTCAAAAACAGTGTATGTTTTATACATACCCCACAAACTGCTCTTTTTTTCTCGTGACACTATTACTGACCCATGTTTCAATGTTACCAGATTTGACTTATTACGTTATTTGTTATTTTCTTAATATCTGTAAATTTTCAATATCTTTTACTAGAAATACTTTTTATAAAAATATGAACAAACTGTGAATTTGAGTATAGGTATAATTTTTGCCTGGTTATGAATTTACTAATTTATCTTGCTGCCTAGGGCAGGAAGCTTCCTTAACATCAATCCCAAATGGGACCCTCTCCTGGGCTCCGGATCTTCTAATTAGGGAGAATTCTTTCTGCTCTGTTCATTGTTTTCTTATGTTTTGTGATCTCCAGAAAATATTTATAACAAATAATGAGGACTTAACAGTATTACTTTAATCTTTTATAGATCAACTATGTATCATCATAACAGGATTAATTTTCTTCTTAAGCCATTGTTTGTCTTCACAAGATATTTTGAAAAATTTTAGCTCAATTATCTTTAAAAGGGCTTGATGAACTTATAGTATGTATGATTTTTTAAAATTAAAATTATCAATATTTATCATAAATATTAAATATTTTTTAGTCCATCAACAAGCAATAATATTCCGCTTATGAGAGTCGTACAATCCATTAAGCACACAAAAAGGAAGAGCAGCACGATGGTGAAAGAAGGATGGATGGTCCATTACACCAGCAGGGACACCCTGGTCAGTAATCACAGACATTTCTATGTGGTGAAACTTCGTTATGTGCTTTATTTTCAAAATGAGAATGATATATATGTATTTGTATATATTTGTAGAGAATTTTTAAAAGACAGAATATTTAATATCTTGTCTTTACAAACTGGTAGAGCACTAGAAATTTAGAAAGGGTCTAAATTTAATAATACCAAATGTATGACCTATGAAAGAAATAATCGATAAGCTGAACTTTTATTACAATTTAAAACTTCTGTTCTGTGAGAGACAGTGTCAAGAGACTGAGAAAACAAATCACAAACAGAAAATATTTGCAAAAGAGACATTGATAAAGACTCTTCAGAATATGCAACGAACTCTTAAAACTCAAGAGTAATAAAACAGCTGATTAAAAAAGTGGGTCAAATACCTTAATACATACCTAACCAACAAAGGTACAAGGATGGCAAATAAGCATATGAAAAGATGCTCCACATTATATGTCACCAGGAAAATGCAAATTAAAACAATGAGATGCCACTACACACCTATAAGAATGACTAAAATCCAGAACCCTGACACCACCAAATGCTGAGGAGGATGTAGAGCAACTGGAACTCTCACTTATTGCTGATGGGAATGCAAAATGGCGCAGGCACTTTGGAAGACAGTTTGGCAGTTTCTTGCAAAACTCTTACCATATGAGCCAGCAATCACACTCCTTGCTATTTACCCAAAGGAGATGAAAACTTATGTCCACATAAGTTTTTAAACCTGCATGTGCATGTTTACAGTAGCTTTATTCATAATTGCCAAAACTTGGAGACAACCAAGATGTCCTTCAGTAGACTAATGATAAGTAAACTGATATATCCAGATAATGGAATATTACTCAGCACTAAAAAGCAGTGAGCTATCAAGCCATGAAAAGACATGGAAGAACCTTAAATGCATTTACTAAGTGAAAGAAGCTAATTAACACAGTGTTCACAGACAGGGAAATACAAATGACTCTTAAACATAAGAGCTTAATCTTAAAATACAGTTTAAAATTTCAGTGAAATACTAGCTCAAATAGCAAAGATCAAAAAGTTTAGCAACATTAGTGAAGGTATGAGTAAGACATTTACATGTTGTTCATTAGCCTATAAATGGGGTCAAATCTTATGTCAGATAATTTAATACCGACAAGTAAAATTATATGTGCATATATCTTTTGACCCAGTAAGCCAGCCTTTAGAAATTTAGCCTATCAGTAAATTTTCTCTCCCCGCACCTTCCTTCCCTTCCTCTCTTTCTCCCTTCCCTCCCTATATACCTCCCTCACCCTCTCTCCCCCTCCCTCCCTCTCTCTTTCTCCCCACATGTGTGTAGTAGATATGCATTTGCATATGCATGCATAAAATCCTCTCAAAGGATTCCCAAAAACCTAATAACATCGCTGCCAGGAGTAAGGGTAGGAGTGGGATATGAGTGATGGTGGGATGATGATACTTTTCGCTATATGTCCTTTATATAGTTTCAGAATTTTGAAACTAATGAATTTTAAACCTATTAAAAGTACAGATTTAGGAATAAAAGCGAAGGGAAAAGTAAAGTACAGATACTTTGGAAGAATAATTATTTTTGAACCTGTTTTATAATCTTTATTTTATAGAGAAAGAGGCATTATTGGAGACTTGACAGCAAATGTCTAACATTGTTTCAAAACGAATCTGGATCAAAGTATTATAAGGTAAAGATTTCACATTTAAAAAAATGTGTTAAAATACTGTATGTTTTCCAAATATAGCTGAATAACATTTATTTATTGTTATATTGGAATATACCTATTATGACTCTGCCTAATATAGTTTATAGAAGTCACTGCTAAGTTCCTTGTTGAATACCTGCCCCCCATCCCTCCATTTTACCCCCTACGACTCTGCTGCCAAAGGTGAGGTTTTTTGTTTGTTTTTGGCCAGCTTGTCAGGTTGCTGCTGCTTTACTTCTTGATACTTTGACTTAGGTTAACTATTTAGACACTCCCATGATCATGGCCTCCAGAAGAGGCCAACGTGGCATTCAATGTTTCTCTCACCTTTCATTTCACCTTACTCCCCAGTTCTCAAATACTTCTTTTGGCTCTTCATCTACTTTGCATAGTCTTCTTTGCTTGGCTTGCTTCACATTTTGCCATGTGGCCGGCTGACATCAAACAAAATTGGAAGTATAGCAATTGTATCAGAAAGAACAGTAAAACTAATGACTTGGTTGGGTTTTTTTTT
This sequence comes from Pteropus medius, assembly GCF_902729225.1. Lineage (NCBI taxonomy): Eukaryota > Metazoa > Chordata > Mammalia > Chiroptera > Pteropodidae > Pteropus > Pteropus medius. The sequence continues at coordinate 42,648,749 of NW_024349800.1, forward strand.
TTAAATAAATATTTTTGCCTTAGGAAGTGGAACTAAAATGCTTGTTACAATTACGGACAGAACCAGAATGACCTACTTAAACAACCAACACTGACATTCTAATTTGCTGATACTATTTCTACTTCATACTCTTGGGGGATGTATCTTGCAGACAGCAGCCACTTCAGAAGTAGTCATTGAGTTGATATTTAATGACAATTGAAAAGTGACAAGTGTTGGATGTAGCGCCATTAGCTTCCTAAACCTTCTCTTTCCTTGCATTCTAATGAGCCGCTGGCTTAATTATTATACTCCACACTCTGCCTCTGGCATTATTGGACATGCAGAGCATTCAAGGCAGATACTGTCATTAGGACTTGACTGTGTATTGTGCCACATACTTGTGTTCATCTTAATGGTATTTGTTAGAATGCATATCTTTGGTTGTTTAGTGTATTTGAAAATAAAAACAAGTATTTATGTTTTTCAATGCTTAATTTTTTACCTCAGGAAATTCCACTTTCAGAAATTCTCCGCATATCTTCACCACAAGATTTCACAAACATTTCACAAGGCAGCAACCCACATTGTTTTGAAATCATCACTGATACTATGGTATACTTTGTTGGTGAGAACAATGGGGACAGCTCTCACAATCCTGTTCTTGCTGCCACTGGAGTTGGACTTGATGTAGCACAGAGTTGGGAAAAAGCGATTCGCCAAGCTCTCATGCCCGTTACCCCTCAAGCCAGTGTTTGCACTTCTCCGGGGCAAGGGAAAGATCACAGTAAGCAATACGCTTGTTGGTGGTTTTCTCTCCTCTGGGTCTTAAGCATTTCGTGGTATGGTCATGTTTCTGTATGTATTTTTAATACTCATTTTATGTTTTATCTTTAGTAACCAATACCATTAGTTAATTCCTTTATAAGGTTATCTTGCTTATAGTGTGTACATACGGTCCCCAGAGCTAGGCTCCAGGGTCAGTCTCCCTACATTTAAATCCTGTCTCGGCCCACCTTCTACGTGATCTTAGATAAGTACTGTACCTCTCTGTAATGGTACCTTCTTTATAGAGCTGTCAGTATTAAATGAAAGAACCTATAAGGAATAGAAAAGCATTTGTCATCCATGAATTCTCATTGGATTAAGTGATATAACAGTCCATGAAGAGTTATAGTTCACATCACAGTCATGAAATCTATAAAGTCAGAAATGCTCTATTTCCTTTAACTGAATTAAAACATTCAGAAATATTAAAAAATTATTGAAACATATGTCCTTTGCACTGATGACATTTATAAAATAAAACCTAAATCAGAAAGCCATATATAATGTCACTTTCTGCTCACTGGTATTATATTATTTATGGGGAAACATATTCATTCAATTCAAATATATTTAAATTGAAACAGATAACCAATTTCTAAATATAGTTTATTTCAGTTCAGCTATATTATTTTGTGCAACTGTTCTTGGCATTATGCTAGGCCCTGATCTAGAATGCAAAAGAAATACGGACATTTCAAAAGCTACTTAGGGAGATAAGACATAGGTACACAGGTGTTTGACGGTACCATAAAGCAGAAGAGTGCAAAAAGGAGTAATGCGTTACTCAGGGACCTCAAATATGTATAGAAAGAGTGAACAAACTTCATGGCAGAAGAACTGAGCCTGGACCTTGAGCTTCCATCTCAGGGAGGTTAGGATAGGAAAGGCTAAAGCGGGGAGGCGGATGGGGTAGTGATACTAGTTAAGGAGACAGGTGTGATCAAAGGGACAAAGGTAATGACCATGAACATGTTTGGTGTCTAATATTATTAGAGGTTGAATAGATGGATATTCACAGTGCTTCTTAAGTTTGAGGGGGTTTTAGAAATGTCGTATATTCTAATTAAAATCACTGACCTTTTCCCAATATAATCCAGGCACATACTCACAAATTTTATTTGTAATTGGGTTTTGAAACCTCAAGCCCACACAAAGAACTCCTCCCTAGGGTTGAGAATTCCTAAAGGCAAAATTACAGAAGGGTTAAGAGTGAGGATTCTGGAGAATGAAACCCCAGTTTTCTGCTTACTAGCTGTGTGATCTTGGTCCCTACAGTTCTCTAAAGTGGGCCTAATAATACCTAATGCAGTTAATGCACTTAGCACAGTTTCGGATACATTAGTGATACTGTTTCGCTGCTGCTGCTGCTGCTGTCCTTGTAACCTATCTGGAACAGAGTTCTGGGAAGCAATAGAAATTAAAACTGGATGGAGCTCTAGACAGTGGAAGCCTTTGAAACAATAAATAGTGACTTAGACTGGGAGATTGGAACTACATAAAGCAGAGTTTTAGACACATTAATTTTGTTTGGTATATATTCCTTGATTTGGGGAGGCATTGGGGAAGGGGCACCTATAACATCTGTACTAATTGCCATATTTTAATTTTTATGAAAAATGTGGTTGTACTCTGGATGTTCTTCACAATTTGCTTTTATCCACTATTTTATATATGTCAGATATATTTTCATGTTAGTATACAGATTTACCTAACTTTTGAATTTTTTATTGAAGTAATACATATGCTTTTTATGTTTTAAATAAATGAAAGCAGTATACAAGTATATAAAGACTAAAATCTTTGTTCCCCAACTCTACCTGTCTCACTCACCAGAGGTAATCATATTTTTCCTTGTTTTTAATTCAAGTGCCACTATCCTGCAACTTACTTTTGAACTTAATAATATGTCATGGATTGCTTTCTGACTTGGTACTTACAACTCTAATTAGGAAGTGTTTAGCTAGTATTCCTTTGTATGGATGTATAATATGTTATCCACTTTCTCTTGCTGGATTACTGTTGCATGTGTGAATCAATTTTTTTTAACAAATGTAATTACATTATGTTAACTGAATGTTAACCAGTTTAAAAAATTTAATGTACTGTGAGCATTCACATGTCAGTAAATATTAATATTGTTAAGTCATATATTAACAGTTTTCTTTTCTCATACATCAATATTATATTTTACAGAAGATTTGTCTACCAGTATCTCTGTGTCTAATTGTCAGATCCAGGAGAATGTTGTAAGTAAAAATTACAGCTTGTTATGCTGCTATAGATATCAATCAGTATGTGTTTTTCAGAGGGAATGGAGAGTATAGGATATTCTGGTCATTTGGTAAAAAAAAAAAAAAAGATGTTAGACTGGCCTTAACTGTAGTACTGATTTGACCCTGATATGATGTTCTGAATTGTTTATATTTTTAATAGATTTTTCTATTTCCCTTATTATATCATAAGCCCCTTAAGTCTGTTATAAATTAGCGACCTATCACAGAGTCCCATATACAGTTAGGGCTCAATAAATGTTTATGATAATGATAAAATAAAATAAAAATTAGAACGGATTTAAGAGATGTAGACCAATACCTGGACATCTTGATACTTTATCCATAGCCTCATTTAATTTACTAAAATCCAGTGAGATAGATGTTACCACATCAACTTTACCAATGAGGAAATTGAGGCCTAGGAGACTAAATTTACTTTTTATAGATCACTACTTAATAAATGTAAGATTTTTTTAAAATCCAGAGCATTTTCCCCCAAAGGCCTTCTTACAGAGTACATTATACATCACATTAAGATAGTATAAAAATTAGGCTTACTTTTTTAGGACCTAAAAAGCTTATGTTTTATAAAATATTTTGTTATGGAAATTAGTTGCTTCTTTCATAAAAACAAATGAATTTGTCTTTGAATGAAAAGAGTCAGAGATATTAATGTTGCCTTGTAGAGGATAATAATACTGCCTTCTCTTTCCTGAACAGGACATCAGTAGTGTTTACCAGATCTTTGCAGATGAGGTACTCGGTTCAGGCCAGTTCGGCATCGTTTATGGAGGTAAGTGACTATAGACTTGCATATGGTGCACACTACAGAAAAATTGTGAAATCTTAAAACATCTGCCACTTGTTATGTATTGTCACAATTAAGTAACAGAATCATAAAATTAGTTTCGCAATAGCCTTACTTTATCTCTTCTTGTAGCTCTTACATAAAGACATTTATGTGGGAAAAATAAATTGTTTGAAGTTTATGTTGGGCTGTGAAGGCTTGTTTATTGACGTATGTGCCTTACTGTTTTTTCCAACACAAATGGCACCGTTTGTCTACTGTTGGCATAAAAGTTATAGCAGGTCTGAAGACCTGAGATCTTATCCAGCTCTGTGACTTAGGATATTGGCAAAGTCATCTAACCTCACTGTGTCTCAGTATCTTCATCAGTTTAATGGAGCAAATAAAACCTGACCTGCATAGCTCTCAGGGTAGTTAATATTAATTAAACCTAATATACATAAAAGTACTTTATAAGCTGTGAACCACGTGCAAAAGAAATATTAAACTCTTGTCATCCTTTGCTGAGACTATTATAGTGGTCTCCTAGTTGGCCTTACTGCCTCCAGGCTCTAATATGTTAAATCACTGTACTGACTCAGTAAATCCAGAATAAAATTAATTCATTGGAACAATGTTTTTATCAACACAGTATCTGAATACTAAGGGAGGGTAGTTAACTTTCATTTATTTAATAAGGTAGATTACTTTTCACCAAACAAGTTGATTCAAATTTCCTACCATTTCAAATAATGAAACATCCTTTATTAGGAGCAAATACTGTAGAGGGAAAACATAATTTATTTCTCAAAATTAAAGATGAGCGAAGGAGAAAGGACAAAATGAACCAAAGAAAAGAAACATAAGAGTAAATCCATATAAATTTCAGTCTGTGGACAACTTTGTGATAAAGCTTTTGTATGTGAGCTGTCAATTTGCTTCTTTTCTATATATATATATATATAATTTTTTTTAAATAGGAAAACATAGAAAGACTGGAAGGGATGTGGCTATTAAAGTAATTGATAAGATGAGATTTCCCACAAAACAGGAAAGTCAACTCCGTAATGAAGTGGCTATTTTACAGGTAATAAAACAAAGTTGCTTTATATTGGTTTTGATTTTTGATTTATGAGTTTTAAATCCAAGGCTGTTTCATGTACTGACCAAAATAAGATTTGTTTTTTTGTTTTATTCACATCTTATAACCTTTTGGCTCAGTGAGAGATTGTTGAGCATCTGAATTAACTCGTTCTTTTTTAAAAGGAAAAATTAGATTACGCTAAGCTAGGAAGTTGAAAGGCCTATCATTATTTTGCTCTATGATAATAATTTGGAACATATTTTCATACGTAAAATCTTTTAGAAAAAGAAAATTTCATTCTTAATTCATCACTCCAGGAGCTCAAAGTACTTGATTTATCTACTACATTTTGTTGAGTCGTTGTTATACCACCCGTTTCACAGATGAGGTACATGATTCTTACAGCAATTACTGTAAAAATAAAGACTGCTTAAAAATTGTTTACCTGTTAACAGTAGTAGTTATTTTATGCAAAACTCTAGAGATTTAATTTTATATAGGTTTAATCCATTAAAGTCTATTTTTAAAGATATAATGGCAGTGACTTAAATCCTATAAAATAAATTACTGTGTGTTTTTATTTTCATTTAACATTTTTATCTCTTTTGGGGGTCATCTAGAAAACTGAAATTTAGCTTTATCTTTTGATTTTTCTGATAAATATTTCAGTACTTTAAACTTTTTTATGTTTAATATCATATAAACAATTTATAATATACAAGTTTCTGTTAATTCATTGTATAGCTTTTGCATATTTAAGAAATGGTGATTAATAGTTAATGCTGTCAGTACCCTATTTGCTTGTGGGTGAATTTCGAGAAGACACACTTACTGAACTTAATGCTTCCTTGAAGAAGAAGGTAAGAAATTTCTCAACACATAATTAATTTTACATTTATTACGTCGTTGGTCACTAGTAGTAACATTTGCCTTACTTCTTTTTCAGAGGAGTAATAATCAAAAGATTGGTCTGCAAGCTACCTGTGGTCACTTTAAGGCTACCTCCTCCTACAGAGAAAGCTACCTTAAATAGAACATTAATATCATTCAGACTCTGTATTTAGGGTGTGAATATATTGTTGAGGTCTTTTTTCATATCTAACTTTGGATTCTGTCTCATTGTCCAACTAATATGCAAAAAAATAATAAAACTTAAGGGTATATTCCTAAAGCTTGATTTTTTTTGTCACTTTAAGCACAAACATAGCTCTGAACTACACACTGAAGCTCTTTCCCCCCATGTAATCAACTGTGGATCATAATAACTGAATATAGGAATTTTCAGATCATGCACAATGCAAAAACTTTATTATTATATCCTTCTGGTTATCTTCCTTGAAATTGCCCAACTTGGAGTAAAATTAAGTGATTGTAGCATGTCTCCAAATATAGTAATGTCATCTTAAATTTAATATAATTCTATCTTTGTTATAGATTCTCTTAAAATTGTTTACATTAAATATTTATATTTTTATATTTAGTCAATGGCTTACTTTGTGACAGAAACATACTTATTTTTTCTCAAACTCACACAGAAAGAAGATAGATTTTTGAATCTAAGTTTGTCTCCAAACCACATTATTCTTTCTGCTCTACCACATTGGACCTGCTCAATATGTGTGTACACACATATGTAAAATTGTGACTCCATTTATTCCTTTGCAGTGTAGAAACTCTGCATATTCTTCTGTATGTATAGTGTAAAGATAAACATTAACCTGTTTTTTATATGAATTGTAATTCTATTAGTAGAATCTGAATTAATGTGGCAAATACATTTTTTAAAAGGAAATTTTCAAATAGCTCATTTACTAAATTTAGTTCCACAAGATTTAGTCATGAGCATTTCAGCTAGATTTTCAAATGGGTTGAAAGGAACCCATACCACCCTTTGGTTCCCCCTTTCCCCCTCCAGCTGTGTCATCTTTACTTTCTCGTCTTTGCCCTGGGTTCTTATATGTAGTTCTCATCAAACCTAAAAGGCTGGCTGAACCCCTGATCCTGGTATTGTAATCTTCATCTGCAGCTCCACACCTACATCTTTATAAAGAACGGAAAAGATAAAGACTAAATAAGCATATTATTGAGACCATAGCTTTAACCTTTCTGGTGACAGAAAGGAAAAATATATAGAATCATTAATTTAGAAGTGACCTTCAGTTTACCCAGGGACATCCAGCCTGTCTCTTGAGCACTTGGTTAATAGGCTCTGTATTTCTATCACTTTAATAGACATGAGCACAAGACATTTTCAGACATCTTTGACTATTAAGCTGAACCAAAATCCCTTGAAAAAAGTTCCAAACACTGCAGATACTATAGTCAACAAATGAATCTCTTTTCCAAATGATGGCCATACTGACTTTCTTGCTGTTCCCCAAACTCACCAGATGTGGTCCTGTCTCACGGACTTTGCATTAGTTGTTACCTCTGCCTGGAATACTTTCTTCTTCCCATTATGAGCATGGCATATTTCCTTAACCTCCATCACGTTTTTGCCCAAATGTCATTTCTTCAATGAATCCTTTGCATTCTCTTCACCATTAAAGCTACCCCTTCCTCCTGCACTCCCTTACTTTGTCTTTTCGCTACAGTAGTCATCACCTCCATAGTAGATGATTGACTAGTTTTTCACCTATTGTCTTTCTTACCTTGCTAGAATTAAGAAGCTCCAAGAGACATTTGTCAGTTTTGTTTACTGATGAATCCAGACTACTTATATAGTACTAGGCACATAGCGAATACTCATCTTATTTATTGAATAAATCTATGTGGGGAATTATCTATAAAATATTGTTAAATATTAAATGGGATGATTTCATTTGTTTAATTTCTTAAGGTATTATGTGTATTATGTCTACATATGGTTATGTATAGAAAGGATTTATAATTACATAAACTGTCAACATTGCATTTCATAGATATGGTAATGTAAATTTTTTTTTTTTTTTTGCTGTTGCTTGAAGAGGGTAGTAGAGGAGTGGGAGAAAAGGTGTGGCACTCTCATGACTACCTGCATAAATGGGGAAACATTATCAGAAACATAAGAGGGAAATTCTAGTTTGAACATTGTATAAATTCAGCATTTTCCCTTCTTGGAAATCATACACTACAAGAAAAATGTTAAAAAGAAAAACATACTGTCTTTAATAAAAATAGAAGAGAATTCAGACCTACAAAATAGGTAGAAGTTTTTCCAGAAACAATGGAGATGGAGCAAGGGTGCGTGCAAGAAGCAGTACCACAATAAGAATTGTTTTTTGCAGGCTCTGAGATCTACAAGTGTGATATCCTCTCTAGGCACCTTCTCAAGTAGAAGAAAGCCAAAGGGGTCATGACCTGATAAGATTTAATTTAAAGGAAAACACATTAAATGAATTGAAAAGGGTGCTTTAACAGTGGAAGAGTGCAGATCACATTATACCAAATAACGTCATTTGAATATGTAAATATTCAAAAAACTCCCCTACCACCTGAAAAAAGTTTTTTTACACTTAATTTTTGAATCAAAGAGCAAAATGAAGATTTCAGAGTACTACTTAGAAAATAATTGTGAAAATACTGAATATCAGAGCTTTGGATTATCGCTAAGAAAAAGTATTATAACTTCAAATAATGACCACGAAAGAATGTAAATAAATGAATTAAGAATCCAACTTAAGAAGTTAAAGAATGAACAGTAAGCTTAAGGAAAGCAGAAGGAATTAACAAAGATAAAAATGGAAATAAACTTAATACAGAAAACATATCCAAAGCAGGTTCTCTTGGAGTAGGTAGGGGTGGGGGGAGGGAGGAGGAAATAACAATAAAATAAGTAGCTAACCTAATCAAAAAAATTATAAAAATATCTCGAGATGACCATGAATACTGAAAACAAAAAGAGGATCTTAAGATACTGCTCTGCGCAATAGTTAATTCTCTGTGAAAGTATAACTTACCAAAACAATCAAGAAAATAGGACATTTAAACAAATAGAAGAAGTTTAGAGAGAAGAATGTTATATTTCTATTTTTGTGTCTGCATGAGTGTGTTTTTAAAGGAGGGTGGGTGAAAAAAGAACCTTAAGAGATATTCAGCTGTGTGGAGGACAGCCAGCCACACTTTCAACTCTGAGTTGACTAAAGTTATATTCTGAATTTTCCACTGCTAATTGCCAATTATCACACCCACGACTGTGGGCTAGTTCACTTTCATTTATCTACCGTAAAAAAAAAAAAAATTGTCAATTTTATTTTGCTACTTGGAATGGCATGTTGATTCATAAATTGGAGCATCAAGTTGTTTTAAGTTGATAAGTAAACAATGTATATTTTGCACTTATTCATTTTCTAAACTTTTTAAAAAAAAATGCAACCGTGTTTCAGACATTGAGCTAAAATGACTGAGACACAGTCTGCTCTCAGGGAGCTTATGAGGCTACAGAGTAAGATATATACACACATATTGTACCGTGGGATAAGTATTGGTGCATCCACATAGTGGAAATACTGCAGTAGTCCTGAAAAGTAGTAACATTATTAAAAATTAAGACACTTAACGGGGAATTGAGAGATGATGGTGAATTTAAAAAGCCTTTTAAAGATGGAGCTCAGCCTCAGGCCATAAAAAAAGGTGCCCTCTTAGCGTAATTAGGTACACATAATAAGGGGAAAGTATAAGAAAAATATATTTCTATTAATAAGGAATATAAAGCTTATTTGGGCAAGTAAGTAGAACATATTTAAAATAGAATAGAGAAGATAAAGCCAGATTTTTGAAGGTCTTAAAATCCAAGCAGAGGAATTTATATTTATGTCCAGAAATAAAGAGCCATTGAACATTTTTGAACATGGCCGACTTCTCAAATCTGCTTTAAAGTAAGCTTTTTGTTTGTTTTTTTGCTGCTGTTGTTTTTTACCAATATAATAAGTTGCTTTATTTACAGAAACAGTATCAGATTCATCTTTGTATGGTTCAACCCTGGTAACATAATAGTGCTCAAGAGACAAGAGAAACCTGAGATGATGGAGGTAAAGATGCTGAGTCTATAAGAGGGAAGACCGAATCAGCATTTAAACCAAACCATATCTTGAGCAAAGACCTTCACAAGTACCAGCCCCAAACGCCTGTAATTGGCCAAAATTTGATTGGCAATTGGTGCCTATTCATAGACAGCCTACAGTTAGTATCGGAAGATTAAAAAGATGATGAGGAAGGAAAAGACGTAGTAATGGACCGGGGGAATTACATGATCACATTGGGGAGACATTCTTTTCCCTCATGCATCAACTCTCCAGAACTTGGAAAAATCAGAATCTATGATCCTTTTTGTTTTCTTTGCTTTTATTATTTTTCTAAGCTATTTTTCTTTCTGTGCCATGTATTTCATACAATTAATCCTGCAACTCTTCAGAATTTACACCATCCTGGGATTGTAAACCTGGAATGTATGTTTGAAACCCCAGAACGCGTTTTTGTCGTAATGGAAAAGCTGCATGGAGATATGTTGGAAATGATTCTCTCCAGTGAGAAAAGTCGACTTCCGGAACGAATTACTAAATTCATGGTGACACAGGTATTTTAACTCTTAGAACTAGAGGATAATTAAAAACTACATAAGAGAATTAAATAGTCATGCTTTTACCTATTGGGACAGTATGGGAATTGTTAACCTTAAATAGAAATACACCTTTTGTAAAATCTTGATGAACTGGACTTTTCATGTTACTGTACCATTCAAGGGGTCAGATTGGGGTTTAGCTATGATTTTTTCAGATGTTGAAAAATCTTCCTTCAATAACAGATACTTGTTGCTTTGAGGAATCTACATTTTAAGAATATTGTGCACTGTGATTTAAAGCCAGAAAATGTGCTGCTCGCATCGGCAGAGCCATTTCCTCAGGTGAGATATCCTCTGAGCTTTTTAAGTATCGTTACGACGACGTTATGAAGTACCTATGTAATGAAAGGCAGTGCTGTAAGTTCAACTATATAACCATTTTACAGAAATAAAAGGGTTAATACATGAATAATTTGACTTCAGATGTTACTAATTATATTATTTTCATTAAGATGTTTCAGACTTAACCAGATCTCAAGGAATACCTTTTGCATGTAGACTGTTTGCAATCTACCTGTCTTCGTGGGTTGAGAATGAAGTGGGGAAAATTAGTGTTGGTTGGTACTTGGTGCTCAGGACAAATACCCCATAAAATAAAACAATCTTAGGAGTAACCCTGAATTGGGAAATAACTAGAGTTTGGTTAAGGCAGGTAGCCGACTCTTCTTCCTCTTTAAAGTACTGTATTTCAAATATTTTCACCAAAACCTACATAAGAATTACATTTCCTGTCACCACCAGCGCTCACATATGACGATATGTGTGTGTTGGTGTATGTCCTATGTGTGACATACTGATTTATTTACTCAAATTTCATTTAAATAAAAAGTATTGATCCAAATTTGTTTCATAACCAAAAAATGGGTCATAACTCACAATTTGAAAAAGTTGTTCTGAGGAATATATGTTGATGGTACCTATGAGTGTTTTTCATGATTATATCATTGATGAATCCTCCCAAACAGCTAGAATATCTGTTGCCACAAACTATTGATGTATACATTCAAAATATGTACAACTAGACAAATGAGTAGAATAAAAACAGCAGATGGTATCTCACTTGGTAACTACAACTCAAATTGTCTTTTAAAGATTTATTTTAAGAAATTATACAGGTCTTTTAAAGAAGTAATCATATTCTATTATAATGTCTATGTGGTTAGAAGTGATTGTCATTGTGAGGTCAAAAAGGGCTCCCTAATAGTTGGTGCTACATTTTAAATAAAGTGCTTCCATATGTTATCTCACTTGACCTTCAAAACAGTGTGGGCAAAGGATGCACACTCCTACAGCTAAGGCTAAAACTCCAACTTTCTGACCTCTGCTTTAGTGATTCCTATTACACTAGAAGAGAAGGGAAAATAACATTGTTTACTTGATAGTCCTTTTTGCTCAAGTGCTAGCTGTGGCCATGCTAAATAAGGTACCAAACTGCCACATTACCTTTATCAAGATATTAGCTGAAGTATGGCATTTAACGAAAAAATAAAAGAGTTCACAGTTTTTCATGGTCAATATCCCTGTTCTTAAAAGATTCAAATAAAGTAGCCAAATTTAATAAAGGCACAGAACAAATATCATCATAAAAACATGTATGAGGGTCCCTATCCCATAAGTAGCAAGCAGCATTTGAATACACTTTCATCTTTGCTTTCCAGTCACAATTTGTACCACTGGTTTTGTAGAGGCTAAATCCCTTTTCTCTCAATTTATATTAATGCTTTTTTTGAAGACGTTTTGTGAGTCAGGGCATTTCCTCCAGAAAGTACTTGGCTTGTTCAGCATGGATACATCATTCATCACCAAAATCGAAACCTCTACTAGAAGACAGGCAGCAAGCTGTGTTCTGTGTTTGCTAAGCTTATCTCACTTCCAGAACACTCTTCCCAAATGGACATGGTGGTGACTGTAGCTACCTTCAGATACAACTTTTTTCAAATGTAAATATCCGACTAGCAATAATTTGTTACACAGGCATAGAAAACAGTTAATTCTATTCTTTCAAGCACTCTCAAGCACTGCTCTTCTACTGGCCACATTAGTAGTTATGTTTGTTAAATACCTGTATGTGTCCAGGCACTGTGAGTCCACTGAGGATTCAAAAATGAAACATAATTCTTGCTCACATATGATAGAAAAGTGACCTCCTTAAAAGCCCAATGATAAAAGATCAGCACCTTCCATTTCATCAAAAAACTTTGAACACTTATAACACCAGTCTTGCATTTGGCATTCTGGAAGCTAGAATTCAAAAATGGTTTTTTGAAATAAGTACTAGGAAAGCACTTCATACTATGTTAGTAATGGATCACAGATTATAAATGTGTCTGCCTTTGGGAAAAGGTACTTTAGTTTCCCTGTCTACAGTTATTCGACATTCATAATCAATAGTTGGCAAGTGTGCTGAAATGATACACTGTCATATGTAGAGACAGGTATGTACATAGAGATTGATATATAAAATATAAAATCAACACCATCCTTTGAATTCCAGGTGAAGCTGTGTGACTTTGGTTTTGCACGCATCATTGGTGAGAAGTCATTCAGAAGGTCTGTGGTAGGAACTCCAGCATACTTAGCCCCTGAAGTTCTCAGAAGCAAAGGTTACAACCGTTCTTTAGATATGTGGTCAGTGGGAGTCATCGTCTATGTGAGCCTCAGTGGCACGTTTCCTTTTAATGAAGATGAAGATATAAATGACCAAATCCAAAATGCTGCATTTATGTACCCACCAAATCCATGGAGAGAAATTTCTAGTGAAGGTAAAAAAAAATTGTAGTTGTACCCTTTTGTCTAAAAATCTTTGTGATCCCAAATCAGCCTCTTTTTAATATCTTCTATTCATCTTCCAAATTCAATTACCAGTTTCTGGGCACTCTTCCTTAACATTTTCCGGGGCATAGCACTAATCCAAACCCCAACTGCCTCATTTTGAAACTACTAAAATATCTTTTTAACAGTCCTTCCCGGTAACCACTGCCAAATCCATTTTCAGGCCAACACTGCTTTCGTCTAATCTGCTCCCAAACATTTTGGCCTCTGTGCTGCTGCTGTAGGTGTGTGATACTGCCCAAGCTTGCTTCTAGCCTCATCTCTCACTACTCCCCTCCACAAACCTGGTTGTATACATTCTTCTGAACTAGTGTTTGCATTTTGCTGAGGCCTTCCCCCTGCCTATAGTCCCTCCTCCCCATTGAAATACTTCCAGTTCCTCAGGGACTCAGCTCCTTCCCTGATGCACATGGTGGACCACTGTTTAAAGTGGAACAGTGGATCAAAGTCTGGAGTATTTGGAACAAAGAGAGACTCGTAATTAAAATACTGATGGAAAATCTGCTAGTTAAGTGGTATACAGAAGAGAAACAGAACTAGTATGTCTTTCATTTGGGTCATCTCTGGGTCCAGGCCTTAGTATCAGTATTTCAGTTGTATCATTTTATAGGGCTGTATGTAGTCAGTATGTAGTTATATGGTTGCTTTGGTTTTGCGGTTTGTCCATTTCTCCAAAAAACTGGATAAAATGTATATGCCAAGATCTCACCACATATACCAAAACACCATGAACTATTTGTTAAAATGTATATAGTATGAACTTTTGGTAATAAGTTATTACCCAAATCTGAGCACTTCTGTAGAGGTAAGGCAATGACTAGAAAGCAGTATGTCATTGGAGGGGGGAAAAAATCAGCCTATAATCAGTCGGTTTTATTCATCCTAAAATAATAATAGTTAATTTTTAGAGCTATGTGCTAAGCACCATTCTAAGCCCTTTATATATATTAAACTGTCATCTTCATTTTACAGATGAAGGAAACTAAGGCAGAGTATAATTTAGCAACTGACCCCATATCACACAGAAAAGGTGATAGAATAATTTCTGCCCAGTCAGGCTGGCTCCAGTCTACTTTTAACCTGTACTCTATATTGCCTCCTTAATAAACAGGTACTTAATAAAACAGGTATACACTGTAAATTTAGTAAATGTTTGTGGATCACTAACATGTTAGTCATATCCTTGAGAAGAAAAATCCTCCGAACTACCTTCCAGGCAGAGTCACAGGTTGTGGATACTTCATACACCCAAATTCATGTATCTGATTTTGTCTTTCCTTAGCAATTGACTTGATAAACAACCTACTTCAAGTGAAGATGAGAAAACGTTTCAGTGTGGACAAATCTCTTAGTCATCCCTGGCTACAGGTAAAAAAATGTGTATCTTTCTTTGGCAGTCCTCATTTGAACAGATGATTGTGATTTCTCTTACCTAATGAAATCGCTCTAAGATCAACAGATTCTGCATGTCTTAAAATAACATAAGTGTTCTTCACTGATTACTTTGTACTGTAACTGAATCTCTGGAAGTTTTGCAGTACACCATTAAAATGCAGAACCAAAAGCAATGAATTAGTCATTTATAGGGCTTTGTGTTCATTTCACCTTTTTGTAAGATAAGCATGACATTTTGTCAAATATATTTTACTTTTAAAATATTGACTAAAAGATTTATATTTGCATCAGAGAGATCAGAAATGCCATTCGAAATGTTTTGCTTATTACTTCCTCCGAAGGCTGTTGCATAGACTTGTCAAAAGATATTCCCAAGCTTCAGAATAAAGAAAACTTTAGAACTATTATAAAGGGAGTTAGGAGTAGAATTAACTTCAAAACAAATGCAGTCAGTTACTCTCAGCAATTATCGAATTATCCTAATAGAAATTCTAAGCACTTTTCCCTGTTTCAAGGAGCAAGGTATATATAAGGCCTCTCATAGTATAAAACAAAATGTTTTAGTGATTATTATTAGTCACCTCAAGCCTGAGGCATTTTTTTTTTAACTTTAGAAACTAGTTACTTCATAGGGACTCTAAATTTGAAAAAGTATTTATCTTCAACTGGTAATTTAAAATATTACAAATGGAACTCACTTTGTAACAAGTACTTATGAGCAGGGGTTGTCAATTATACGACTAGGGTGCTAAGCAAAAAAAGATGGTTGACAGCATTTTGTTCGTGATTCATAGTCACTTCATTTTTTTCTAGGACTATCAGACTTGGCTTGACCTTAGAGAATTTGAAACTCGCATTGGAGAACGTTACATTACACACGAAAGTGATGATGCCCGCTGGGAAATACATGCATACACACACAACCTTGTATACCCAAAGCACTTCATTATGGCTCCCAATCCAGATGATATGGAAGAAGATCCTTAGTTATCAGTGAGCTAACTTCAATAAGGGAGGATTTCATTTTATGGCCTGATATTTTGCTACACAACTGTTGTTTTTTTAGAGGTTATCTGCAAGGATGCAAAGACACGAGGAAATAAAGGAATCAGTGACACCAATACTGTAGTTCATAAGTAGGTACAAGAGAGGAAACTGAGTAATAAAAACATAATGGAACCAAGATGAAGCTTTTCATAAACTGTTATAAGCAATAACTGGTTTTTATATAATTTTTCCTAATCCTTCACTTTAGTACAATAGTGCACTTAATTTATCCTCCCTTTCCTGTTCTTGTATTATTTTTTTTAAAAAAGACAAAAGGGCAAGCCAGAGTCCAGTTATTGCATAGCTTAACCAAATCATGCAAGAGTTATAAGGTTGATTACTAAAAAGGTTTGCATTTAAGAGATAACTGAGAGGCTACCAGCATGTGATTTGCTATAAGGTTGTTAAACATTTGTTTAACTGACCAAAGAGAGGCACTGAGGGGTTTTTCCTAGATTCCTGGAAAAGGAGTGCTGGACTGTTTCACCTTTCTTCTTTAGGTCCACCAAGACTCCAAAACCTTTTGGAGCTGAGACTCTGAATATGCTCTCTACAACATAAAAATTAAGTCACCTTTTATGAGTATATTACAATAGCCTCTAAGGTAAATGTGGGACAACTGATGTTACAAAAACAGGAGTAGGGACTGCTGGTCTGAGTGCTGAGTTATTACGTATGTCTTCTCGTAGCTCAACTCTGCTGCTAAATACTCATGTTCCCACTGACATCACTGTGATGCCAGTTAGATTCCAATATTCAGTGGGTGTAGATCTATAATTGTACGATTTATCTCTTTACACAGGGCTGAATAATTTGAAGAAGAAAATTAAGTATATACTAAAATTAAGGCCACTGCAGGGTCATTTAATGCTACAGGAAAGAATAGCGAATAATACCCTTTTTTTCTTCCTTTAGGTTATTGGAAGGCTTTACAGATATCTGGAATATTTTTAAATCAGTTATTTTAAGCAGTTTGTACAAGTGGGTGCAGTTGAGTGTGAAACACTTAATAGTTTATAAGGGTAGGGCTATATTATCAGCAGAGCAAATGAAAGAAAATATTTTTTCTAACATTTCGGCTCCAGCAGCCAGCTAAAGAAATTTTTTTCTATTCATATATATGAGGTTAGACTTTTTCATAGCTTTTTGGAAGTTACTAATAGTTAACCCCCACCTCCCCCCAAAAAAAAAAAGTTTAATGTCTGGGACCATCCACTTATAAAATCTAATGGCTGTTTCTTCATTCCTCAGTAATCATTGTAAACTCCCCCCGCCCCCTCCAAAAAGAGCAGAAGATATGGAGTCAGAAGATCTGGGTTTAAGTCTTTTAAGTCTTGGCTCCCTTCTTTATTAGCTGTGTTTGCCTGGTCAGGTGACAATCAGTCTGAGCCTTGAGTGTCTCAGTCTATAAAATAGAGTATCATAGTTCTTGCCTCTACCTTCTGTGTTGTGAAGCTCAGATATGAAAATATTCAATAAATATAAAAGTGTTAACTATCACTACCCACTGAATTTGAGGTGACAGAGGAAAAGATTGTTCATATTTGAACAAACTAAGACTGAGTGGAGGGCCTTTTGAGATCCCTGAAGCTATTCCTTTACCTAAAACTACCTAAAAATATCCTTGAGAGTAGTAGCAAACCTGCAGTGCCCGTGTTCCGAGCTCTTCACATGTTAACTTATCTTCACGACAGCATAATGAACCCCATCTCACAGATAAGGAAATTGAGGCAAATGGAGAATAACTCCTAAAAGTTACACGGTATTTAAACCCAGGCAGAGTGGCTCTTGACCATCTTTTATCCACTTAACCATTTTGCTACACTGCTTCCCCGTAAATATCTCCAGGAGATATCCACAGTGTCTCTCTGTATTTCATATAGAAGTTTCAAAAATCAAATTAATTTTGCAGAACCTTTTAGAAATGTATGTTCCCAAGTATAGAAGATGATTTCCCCAAATTTCTCCAAAGTAAGTCTGTCCATATCAACATGCTAAAATGGAATAACCTGAGTCACTAGGCACCCTATTGTGGTTTTATTGCATAAGGTGAAAATTAACTGGAATGTTTGTTTGCTATACTTATATAATCAATCTTTACAAGCCATGAAATTAATTGCACTCTTGTTGTTGTTGAATGCCTAAGTTTTCTAAATTTGTAAAAGCACTGTCATATAATTTGGAGTTGAGTAATTACTCCAGATACTGTATAATCTGCATAACCTTTTTTTGTCTTGAAGTCATTTGTATAAGAAATAATTGTGAGAAACATTTGATAATGTACAAAGTAGTCTATAATGACACTGTTCAGTACATTTTTATATCTTTTTGTTACATCCCACTTTTTGTAAATATTCTCAAAGAAGCTTAATAATAAAATGTATTTCCATATCACCATATTTTTCCATGTGAAAACCTGCACCTATCACTAGTTGAGGTATCTAAGCTTATTTGGTTGTGTTATTTTCCCAGGCCTTGGTAAGAACTATTTTGAAAATAGTATTTGTAAATGGAACTAATGCTATATTTAAGAACACTGACTTTTTTAACTGCCTAAAATAAAAAACAACTCATTATTACAATTTTATATGAAATTTGAGGTAATTATCTAGAGGTCTCATTTCTTGGAATGAAATTTTGGAATAATTATAAATTTTTCAGGAACTACCATCAGGTAGTCTACTACAACTGCCAGATGACAAATAAATACCTACTATCTAAGTAAATTTTCTAGGTTTTATGATATAAGGCATTGCCTGACTCTTCCCCTTAATTACAAAAACTATTAAATAATTGGGATGAGCCAAGTATGGGCGTTTTCATCTTCCAAAAGTTCTCCCAAGACTTCAAAAAAAGAAAATAAATATGGAAATGAACTAAGGGTGACTAGGAATGACCCATGTCTGGACAGCATCTGAAAAATAAGGCCTCCATTTACCAATTCGGTTCTGTTATGCCAGAGAAGCAGTAAAATGCATCAGTTCATCACTCTGCCAATGAACTCTGCCAATATAATTATGCCATAAGTTCAAGACACATGGCTAATATTCTATCCCTTTAATCTTACTTGAAATTTGTTGCTAATATAACAATTCCTCACAACTCCATGTGTATGATATTAATATAAAAGTTCTGTGAACCAAAAAATGAGAACTAAAACTTGACATCTGAAAATAAGGGAAAATTAGCTCAATTGAGAAAATTATTTCTCCTAGGTAGTCTACATTAACTCATATTTCATGTACATGTCAGGTGACTTTAAAATTTTTTTAAATCTAATTTTGTTTCTGATTATAAAATTCATAGAAGCATACAGTAAAAAATTCAAATACCTTAAAGGAGAACAAATAAAAAATTCTCTTCCCACCCCAAAAACTCACTTCCAGATTGGGCATCCTTTTCTTCCTTCTTGTGTACAAGTAAATATCACAAAACAGAAAACAACCAGTCTGCACCAAAATATTTATTTCTCGGGAATTACTGATAAGCATTTCTTTAAATGTAGCTTTTCTCCAACACAAATGGAATCATAACTAAAACATTTTGCACCCTACTCTTTTCACTTACTAAATCTTAGAGAACTTATGTCACAATATATTGTTCTACATCATTTTTAAAAATACATGGATAATTTAACCAGTCCTCTGTGAATGGCCAATTAGGCAGTTTTCCAGTTTTTATTAAACTAATCAGTGTTCATGTTTACTTTTCGAAATAAAATAAAAATTTAGCAATTAGCTTTATTCATTAAAGGAAGCTCAGTTTCATGATAACTTGTTTCCTATGTGAGAACACACACTTGTTCCTGGAGTCAGACACAATCTTAAAAGATCATTGTTTAGTTGTATATAAGGTGGGCTATTTTTATTGGCTATGAAGAGATAAAATATTTTAATACTTATTTTACCTATGATACATGAAATGTGTTCCCTCTATTTTTGTTTCTTGGGCAGACTTTGAGGGTAAAAAAGTCCAAACTGAAATATCACTGCCAAGCAAGTTCACTAAACCCAGCTACAGGTGATGGAGAGGGTTTTGACTGACGGTCATTCCTTTGATGGCTTCTACCACGAAGTCTCTGATGAGGCAGCAAGGCAAAAAAGTTAAATCTTTCTCCCATCTTCTTAGGATTCATTAACATGTCATACCCCTGAAGTAACTGCTGCCTTGATGATGGCTCGTCTGATTTGTCTAAAAGAACCTAGAAAAAAAAATTTCTTAGTAAAAACAAGACAGGATTTCTAATTATCTGCAGCAATACTAATGACTCTTAGCTATTCGATAAAGCTGTGCTTAGGATGTGTTTCTGATCACCTGCCTCAAAGTCGGGGTGCTTCTTAAAAACAAAGGTTGCTGTGACCCAAAATGTTGCTGTGATTTGAATGTTTAACAAATACTCCCAGATGGTTTGATCTACACTGAAGGGTTACAGTGTCCTCAGAACAGTTACAAAAATTCATATCCCAAAATGTGGACAAGTTTTCTAAAGAATGTGAAACTATTTGAAAGTCTTAAAACTCTACCTCATATAAAGATGCATGAAACTTAGGCTGCTCCACCCCCAAGGCATCTGGTTACACTAAATCCTACACTGCTGAGAAGACTGGAAGATGAAAGTTCTGGTAAACTACAAGAACATTAAGGCCAGGTGAACTTATTATTTAAAATACATTTTTTTAATACTGTGAAATTAAAATATTTAATGATAGTGAAACAAATCATTACCTTCAGCCGGACATCAATGCCCATATTTTTTAAAAACGTTTGTTGTTTTATCGGACCCAGAGAAGCTACTTTTTCCTGTGCCATTCTGCGCAAATAACTGAAGTCCACATCAGCTGTTAGGTCGGCTGTTCCTGGGGCAATTAAGACATCATGAAGCTTGTGGCCACAAAACCCCTTGAACATAATTTTTTAAATGATGAGTTTTTGTTTTATGGTGTCATTGTCAAAATTAAAGAAATGTTGTCATTTTGGTACATTTTACATAACTATTAAAAAAATATATGGCCTAGGTCAGTGGTTTACCAACTCTTAAAATGTAGTAGCAACCCTTTTCTTGAAATGAGATGCTATGTGGAAAACCTAGTAATACCCTTGACAGTTATATAACATTTTCATTTATGCCCATGGTGATGGAATGGGGGAGATCTCATTAATTTCTCCAGATGACTTCAGGTTATTAAAACCTAGATGGTGTTTTACAAAGTATATCCATTAACTTTGTGAGTCAGAATCACCTGAAAATATGTTACCATGCTCTATTCAGACCTAGTGAATCAGAATCCTGGGGGTAAGACTAGGAAATCAGCATTTTTAACAAACACTCCAGGTTTTTCTTAGGTACAATAGAGTTACAAATTGAGAACCACAGATTTAGAAAATGAATAAAAGCATTTAGTTAAATGTATTTCCATTAAAGTATAGTAAACAATTGATCATATTCAAAGAACTTAAGAGGATGCTTAAGAAACGTAAAAAAAAAAATACATCTGGAGAGGAAAAGATGCTGAAAATATGATAGAAAAAGTTTGATTACAGTAGCTATATTATATCTGCAAAGAAGTGCCAAAAACAATTTTTTTAATGGAGGGGCAGGAAATTTTAAGACGGTCTTTCCATTTGTATTATTTAGATGCTTACTAGGATCTATGCAAACCTAGGTTCTACAACTTAAGGAAGAATGTAGACAATTCAGGCCCTACTCAAAAGAGAGCTGAACAGTTGACTTAGGCTTAGGAATAAGATCTAGAGTTAAGAGTATTATATCATCAATTAACATTAATTATAACATAATATAAAACAACAAAGCTAGGCTCTGTGGAAACCAAAGATAAAGATCTTCAATGAGTTCAAACCTAACAATTGATAATTAAGTAAATCATACCAATTAAACAGTTAAATTCTAATAAGTCATGTTACTGAATTATACATACCCTGAAGGTATCTGTCTTAGTTCCATCATGACCATAATCTGCAATCAGTGCAGCACCTCCAGTTAGTGCAATGCGCTGAGAAAGTTCCTGGATAATAACACCAGCATCAGGACACACTTCCACGTGATCCCTTGTTTCATCGTGCTGGTAAGGGAACAGTCGGAAGAAAATATTTCAAAAGAACTGTTTCTTTAGGGTTTCTTGTATTTTTTTTTTTTATTTTCAGGGTTTTTCTAAGAAGAGCATTTCTTAGTTACAATAAAAATAAATTCATTCCCCGTATATGTTCCCTACACTCAACTTTTCAATGACATCCTTTTTATTATACAGAATTTCCTGGATCTTTGATGCCATCCACTAAGCTTACAAAGACATTTCAATTTTAATCCCTTTTATAAAAAGACATATGACCTCCAACCCTCCAGGTGGCCAAGTACATTATCACTTTACTTATGGTGCTATTACTTCTACATTATAATTCACATAAATATATTACACTGGATTGAAAGCATAGAAAAGGGGTTTTTTTGTGTGTCTGCTCAGAAGAGTGCCTGCCACATAACAGGCACTCAAAAAATGGTGCCAAATGAACAAATGACATAAAGCCAATATAAAAAAACAGACCCTATTAAACAACTATGATACCTTCTGTTGGGGCTAAAGGTATACCTAATGATATTCCCTAAATCTAGAAATATCAGTTAATGAACTATGGCCAATATACCTGAGGCCCTTATTTCCCAAGACGTTTGAGTATTAACTAAGGGTCCTCAATAAGTGCAGATGAGCTTAAAAAATAAAATGTCAGATATTAATACTTGTCAACTTGACTAGTATATATGAAATTTCACTAATTCCTGAGATAATGGAAAATTTATTTTTCTTCATTAGAAAAACGTACACTAACATCTGCTCCCTCCTAACACCATATAAAAATGAAGTAGTGACCTGCCCTGACATCTCCGCCTACAATAGCACAGGTCTAACAGATACAGAATTAGAAAACTCAGCTCTTGAATCTCAGCTCTTCCTACTACTTACTAGAGATGAATTACTTAAGCCTTTCAGAGTCCATTTCGTCATTACACATGTACTAGAATTACTGTCAAGGATTAAAAGAAACAACAAACCACTTAGTCTCCAGTGCTATTAAATAAATTACTGTGGTTTAACTATAAAAACCATGCAGTCAGCCACTTCAGGCATAAGCTGATATATTACAGTATACCATGCTGACAGTCTTTCTATTTTAGACTGCTCTTCGAGATGACAGTCTCTATTACCATTTGCCCCATTCAAATGAGAGGGAAAATCATTACTCCCTCTCTCATAAGTGAATGCTACTCAAATCAAGAACTAAAAGGAATCACAACTCCCAGGGCCAGGGGGTTAGCTCTTGGTAGCTTTACAAGTTTGTTTCTCACTCAGGTAAAATTTGGTAGCCAGAAGATGAAAATACAAAATGTTCACAAATGCTTCGGCTGATGTTTTAACTTACTTAAGCTTTGCAAAAGAAACTTAATTCATAGATTAATGTTGAAAAGCTCCTGTGCTTTTTAAAAACTGATAACTTCTGAAGCAGCAGTTTTTAATTATGGCAAAATGAAATCTTTATTTTTTTCCTGAGCTGGTAAAAAAGGAATAAAATAGGCAATCTAAAGCCTAAACACTCCCGAGAAGTATGTTATTTTTGAACCTTAACACACAACCCCAAGATAGACAGGCTTTTGTGCTTATTCCTTAAAGTTAATAGAAAACTAGTAAATCTGCCATTCTGGCAGTCTAGAATCAAATTTAGATGTGGGTGAAAGCAAAGAAAAAAGGCATGCTCTATGATTAGCCCAAAGAAAATGATAATAAAACATATAAAATAGAGTTGTTTTGAGAATTAAATGAGGAAATACAGAGTGTCATATACAAAACACTCATTAAATACTGTTGTTACTGTCCAGTATACTACATTGTTTTCACGGACATCAAACCATCCTTCAAGAGACAATACTGCCAACATTTGATAGGTAAATAGAGAAGGTAGTTGCTGAGTAAGCACTTATTCTTTCTCTTATTACATTACAGTAAGGTCACAGCTAAGAAATGATTTTAACCTAGTCTCCTGACTCTAGATCCTCTCCACTTTTCACAATTAATAAAAAACACCTCACATATTGCCAGCAACTCCTTCCCTCTGTAAAGGAATTCTAAAATAGTGACTCAGAAAATAAGACTTTGAAGATTTGACTGGCAAACTAAGAAGAAAAAAAACTTAATCTTACTTGTATGAAGGCTTCTGCTGGGGTGGCACAAGGCGCCAAAACAAACCTCAGTTTATCAGAAACTTGTGGGTCAATATCAACAAATACTTCTCGCCATCCTTGTGGTGTTTTCTAAACACAAAATAATGCAAAAAAGCATATTTTTGCAAGTTTGTTCTCAAAATTGCCTCTACCAAAAATAACGATCAGTTTTCTCCTCTTCCCATAAATAAGATAGATAAGTAATACTTAGCACTCTACCAGTTAAAATTAAAGGCATTACTTCATTTCCTTTAAACAATATGAGTAGACTGATAGATGCAAACTATTAATATTGTTTAGATAAGAGATGAAGCTGTAGAAGATAAAACAAGCATGAAAAGTGCCCCAAAAATGGAAAACAGACTCAGGAAGACTAATCAGAAGCTTTTGCTAATAAATTACTACATAGTAATACATACTCTTAGCCTTGAAGTTACCAGTACACATACATTATCACAAAATCTTAAATCTCCTCATAGAAAGAATGAATAATTTTAATCTTTGGAATTTAAAAATATTTGCTAAAAAGTAATCCTTCATTGTTCTATAGCTATTTACCATCTTACATTCTCATTTATTTTTATCAGAAGAATTAAGAATTCTTAACAATTATCTTAAGAGAATTAAGAATCCTATTTAATATTTCATTTTTGCTTTCAATTCACATTCATGAGAAATTCCAAATATGTACATATACTGAATAATTAAATGCCATAAATATTTATTCTTACAACAAAAAGCTCTTTGTTATTCAATTATAAACATGACTTTTTTTCCATCATACCTGAAACTTATGCACAGGAAGAACGTCAAAAAATTCATGTGCAAGATAAAAGCTGTATGCTATTTAAAAATAGAACAAAAAAAATATTGTTTAAGTATTTTTAAGATAATTGGCTCTTTTGCACATTAACAAAAAGTAAAATGCCTAGTTCTTTGTACTGGAACCTATGAGGCTTCCATAATCACCACTACCACAGAATTATCCCCCTCTTCACAGCAAACTTACTCTGCAGAAAGTACAGAGGATCAATTATTACTATTCTCATTTCCATATATCAGGGTCAGAGAGCCCAAATATCTCAATTATCAGTTTACTCTTATTCATCACTAGGCCTGAAAAAAATTAGAACTCAAATTTGTTAGCTGAAAAAGACTTGAATTTCCAAAATTCATCTGAGACCACTGAGGCCAGGAACAGCTGAGGTGTCTTGCCCAAGATGAGACCACCTCAGGTTTGAGCCAGAGCTCATCGATGTAGGATTCCTGAGGAGTGCAGAGATGTTCTTGCAACACACCGCTTGCCTTTAGGCAAGTAAGGATGTTCAAAATATAAAATAATTAAAATAAATCAATCTATTAACACTGCTTCCTCCAGTCCCTGCTACCCTAGGCTGCTTATCAGCAGTACTATCTAAGGGGTAGAGAAAAACTAAAAAGTACACCAACGATGTGCATTGTGGTTTTGGTTTTTGGTTTTGTTTTTGTAAAACCACATGAAATTCACTGTTCCTTCACATTAGGCAATTTTATTTTCTAATACAACGCCCTTTTGTAGTTCACTACGCTCTATGGTAAGGAAATTGGCGCACAAAATCTATTACAGATGCTCCTCAACTTACGATGGTGTTATGTCCTGATAAATCCATCTTAAGTTGAAAATACTGTTAAGTCAAAAATACATTTAATACACCTAACCTACCAAACATCACGGCTTAGCCCAGCCTACCTTAAACGTGCTCAGAACACGTACATTAGCCTACAGTTGGGCAAAATCATGCTGCTGCCGCTGCCCAGCATCATGAGAGCGTATCCTACGGCACATCAGTAGCCCTGGGAAAGATCAAAACTCAAAATTCGAAGTACTGAATGGATATCACTTTCATGTCATTGTAAAGTTGAAAAATCCTAAGTCAAACTATCATAAGTTGGGACTATCTGTATATTGCTCTACAAGGTTGTGGTCACCTATCACTACTTTCAGGGGTTGTGATGAAAATTCTCTCATTAATCAATGTAAAATCATTACCTTTTGGAACATCCTGCAGATCTCGGTACCAGGAAATAGGAATCCCAGACTTAGTAACACCTTTCATGAATACTGGTGACCCAGCACTTTGCTCTAACGGGATCTTCTCATCAGTCAGTGTTAATGCTTGAATCTCGCTTAATTTTTGGCTGACCTCTACCAAATGTATTGAAATGTCACAGTTCTTCAGTACAGAGCCAAGCTGACTGAATACCTAAGTAGAAAAAGAAAAATTGGCAAAATGTGTTGAGCGGACTTTAGGTTTTCCAACCACTGAATTCAGTAATTTGCTCGAGTTATAGTAGAATAATTGGTTCCAGAAAAATTTGTTCCTCACACAAGCCACTGTCCAGCAGTCTATGAGAATCATAACCTGTTAGAGTTATTAAATATAGTCTATACAGGAAAGGAACAGTACACAATTTTGTTTCCTAATGATAAAATTTAGAATTATGATTAACAAATGAAAATAAAAGATTAAGCATCTAATAAAACAAGGATTCTGATCAGGGAGTCAGGAAAAAGACCAAGAAAATCAAATGTATATAGCCTTGATTTTATAAAGCTCCCATGTCTATGAAATAATCTCTTCTTTGAGATGATTAAACTGTATTCTCAGGAAATCAAATGTGAACAGCACCAGTAACAGCTTAACTTTGGGATTCTTTCACACTTTCAATTTTTTTTTAGCTATGCAAATTTTTTTACTGTTGTAAACATGAGAAAAAAGGAATATACTAATATTTTATCAATATTTTAATGCTAAAAATTCAATGCCAAAAGCATAAAGTACATCAATATTTTTCATTTGAATTTAATTTTCACTGGTGATTTGCTGACTTTTGAGACCTGAATATGCAATTACAGCATGATAATGATTTTCCAAATTTAGTTTTAAGATGAAACTACAAATGGAAAAACTTCTTTCCAAGAGAAAAATCCTTCAGAAAGTATGATCAAAAATGAAAACAAATCTATAATTATGTCTTTGCCTATTTTCTTTACATTACTTTTAAATTCTCTGGCTGTTTAAGAGTTCTTAGACTGCATCTAGGGAAGCATCCTTTATACATTTTAAGAGCTGGGAGCCTGATTTTCAAGTACTTGCAACAACAAAAGTATTGAGAATCTTACTATTTTATATGCAAATGACTTTGCCAATTTAGAGATATAAGTATAAACTTCAAAAGTTTAATAGTTACCTATCATGTACTACAAACAATATTCCTTTTTAACATTTTTATAAATCAGGTAAAAATGATAGAACAATACATGGAAAAATACCCACTCTCTGATTAAAGAAATGGGACATGACCCTTACCTTTAAAGCCCCCATGTCCTCCCTCACCCTCAGATGTCATTGCCATTCTGAATTACAAGTTCATCATTTCCTGGCTTTTCTTTATAAATGTTAATATATCTGTGTCACCAAACATATAGTATTTAATGTTGACTATTTGGGGATTTCATATAAATGTAATAATATGAAGTGAATTCCCTTACAAATTAGCTATTTTCACTCAACAAGATGCTGAGGACCATGTTGAACATGGTTGCAGTCTACTCTGATTGCATGCATTTTCACAGCACCTAGTATTCCATTGTCAGACTGTACTACAATTTATTGATCTATTTTCCCATCCATAGGCATTTGGGTTGTTTCCAGTTTTTTGCTATTTTAAGTCATGCTGCTGTATTCTTGTACCTGTCTCCTGGTACATACATGCACAAGTTCCTCTAGGGTATACACATATGCCTAGCAGTATAACTGCTGGGTCATACAGTACAGATTCTCAGTAGTTGTACCAAATTATACTCTTATAAGCTCTACATTTCCCCATCTTTACCAATATTTGGTGTTGCCACACTTTCTAACTTTGAGGGTACAGTGGTATCTCGCTGATTTTAATTTTCATTTCTCTGACTACCAGTGAGTCTGAGCATCTTTTTGTTTTTATTAGCTATCTGAATTTCCTCTTTTATGATGAGCTTGTTCACATACTTCACCTGATTTTTCTATTGAGTTATCTGTCAACTTATTGACTAAAGGAACTAATTCTTCGTTGGTTATGGGTTGCAAATAACTTCTTCAACTTGTGGCTTGTCTCATCACTCTCTTTATGGTGTTTTTGAAGAACGAAAAGTTCCTAGTTTCTTTAAAGAACAAAAATTTCTTAATTCTAATGTAATTGGAATTACTGATACTTTTCTTTATGGCTTTTGCTTTACGTATAATTTAAAAACTCTTTCCCTACTCAGAAGACAAATATATTTTCCCATAATGTCTTCTAAAAGTTTTATACTTTCAGCTTCCACATTCTGCCCTCACATTTTAAAATTGTAAATGGACGATAACTAATTATTTATTAGATTATTGTCACACTATATTTTAGCTGAGAAATATGAGATTAGGGACGTAGGACTGAAAGTGAAGAAAAATCAACAAAGTTTGTAAACTCAATCTAAAGTAATCAGCTATGTATGCATGAGACTTTAAGACATTCCTCTGTTACCTACCCTCAAAATATCTCCCGCGAGGGTACCCCTACCTGGGCCCAGTTCCACCAGCTGGAAAGCTGCAGGTTTTCCAGTGGCCATCCATTCACTGATAAACCATATCCCTAGGAGCTGTGACAAGGAAAAAATACATTCAAGTATTATAAGGTAAAAAAGTATACTGTAATACAAAACTCTATGTAACTACACACTCTATGCCAGAAAGCAGAATGTTTGCAAACAACCATATGTATTTAATATGTACATATAGTATGCACACACAGGAACTTCACTGGGACTATGTTACAACACAGACACTAGTTAGGAAGCTTAATAACAGGAGAAAATAGTTAAAAGGCAGCCTCCACTATAAAAAGTCCACAACACACATAAAAGAATATCACTTACAGAAAAGCGCTAGTATTTGAAAGCAAATAGATATATAAAATATAATTATATAATTATGCTATTTCTTTGTACTTACATGATTTCAATAATTACAGAGCTTTTAGGCATAAGCAATATGTCTTTTAAATACCTGGATTCTACTTCCTCTTGTATACTATCTCTTATTTCTAAACTGATCAAAGGTTCTTACATGAAAATAAGTGGAACTAGAATTCCTGAAAAGAACTGTTTCATAAAGGGAGACTTCCACTGCAACTATGGCTAAATCATCGTTGGGGACTTTAGAGCTCATTTTGATTCCACTAATTCCACAGTGTTCTTTCTTATCCTTCTTTCTTCTGGGGTACTCTCAACCTCTTTTGTCGCCTTTCCTTTGTCTCTCTTCCTTCTTTCAGTCTCATCTTTCATCTGGTTCTCCTCTTTACTTACCTCTTTACTTCCATTCCTTTTCCTTCTCTTTCATTTTGTCTCTCTTATCTCTGCAATTCCTTTTCTACAGTAAAGTATAAACTTTTCAGATGTCCTTTATATGCCTCTCTATTCCCTGAGTACATAAACTACTAAAAATTAATATTTTTGATGAATCATAAAAACAAAGCTGTAAAACCCTATTATAGAATGATACATCTTGATCTGCTCTCAAATGTTTGTGATATTAGTTTCTTTTATAGTTTACATTGGATATTACCTCCCCAAAGATCTGACTTATTTCAGGTGAAGTAATAAAATCTCCTTTTTCTCCTAGCATGTCACGGTACACATAATATCCCTAAGTAAAAAGAGAAAATGGAGAAAAAAAAATTAATTTTCAAATAAGGCTTTTAAAAACACCCCTCCAAAATCTTACATGATGTATACAATGAAGTAAACAATTATGTAATAAGAATGTCCTCTCTTCTAGATAAGCAAGATAAACACAGTATCTTTACCTAAAATTTACGAATAGTCATTTTGCAGAACTGATAGAAAAACAATTACTCCTTGACTCTAAAAGCAGAGGCCATGCAGTGTCCGCCTCTACATTCCACACACGCCCCACCGCCCCCCTCCGAAAATCCAACACGGTAAGACCCTCATACCATCCAGTGCCCTCCTCCAAATTCTCACTTTGTTTCATATTGACCTTGCCTGTTAGTGTTGTTGTTTCTCCACCTGGGTGCTAGTTACATGGAGTGTTCACTTTGAAAATTCATCAAACTGTAAATGTGATTTACGCATTTTTTATATGAATGTTATAGTTCAATAAGTAGTTTTTTTAAATTAGCTCTTCTTGTTCACATATCCATGCCATTGCAAATATCCTCCGTTCTTCTTTTCCATTTCTCATCTATTGAATCTGCTGACCTCCTCTTCTAGTCCTTTGCCTCAGACTAAATCCAGTGCTTCCTTTTCTGAGCTTATTCATTTACATGACTATGTTCTTCAACAGTAGGCGTAGTTATCTGGGGCAGAGAACTATCTTATTCACCTTCATATCCCAAGTTTTAGCATAATGCCTAACCTTCAAGAAACACTTGAGAATTATCTGTTTAAAAAGTCCCTACTGTCTTTATGCCCCTTCTTCTACCACCTTACTCTTACCAGGTGACCTGGGCTCCTCCTAACACAGGAATTAAAGAATGTTATTAAACTTGACTTCCTCAGCTTCCCGACCCCACCAGGCCTCCACCTGCTCTCATTCTTTCCTCAGGACTCAGAAACTAAAATGCCTACCCCTTCTGTTCTTATCTAAACCTGATCCTTCTACCTGTGCTCTGGACTGATCACCATTCCTCACCCAACTCTCATGGGCCAAGATATTTTTATCATCTCCTTTTTTTCAGTTTCAACTTTTTCCTCTCAGAATTAGAAATGTCACTCCTATCTTTGAAAATTTTTTTCATTCCACACAGCATTCCGGAACCCTCTAGCCTTTCTATTTCCCTTCATAACTAA
This sequence comes from Pteropus medius, assembly GCF_902729225.1. Taxonomy (NCBI): domain Eukaryota; kingdom Metazoa; phylum Chordata; class Mammalia; order Chiroptera; family Pteropodidae; genus Pteropus; species Pteropus medius. Next base: position 42,679,671 of record NW_024349800.1, read on the forward strand.
GTATTTCAGGGATGTTTTTGGTATATGTTATGAACCTCTCTAGTAGTCTAGTGAAGCCTGTGGACTCCTTTATAGAATATTTTTAAATGTACAGGACTTAAAACATGCAGGATTATATAGACATATGAAAAGATGCTCAAGGTCGCTAATCATCAGAGAAACGCAAATTAAAATCACAGTGAGATACCACCTTGCACCTGTTAGAATGGCTATCATCAATAAATCAATGTTTGCGAGGATGCGGAGAAAAAGGAACCCTCAAACATTGTTGGTGGGATTGAAATTGGTACAGCCACTATGGAAAACAGTATGGAGGTTTCTCAAAAAATTTAAAATGGATATACCTTTTGACCCAGCAATTGCACTTCTGGGTATTTATCCAAAGAAAACCAAAATAATAATTCGTAAAGATCTATGCACTCCAATATTCATGGCAGCACAATTTACAATAGCCAAGATATGGAAGCAACCTAAGTGCCCATCAACAGATGAGTGGATAAAGAAATTATGGCTAATATATACAATGGAATATTACTCAGCCATTAAAAAAAATGAAATCCTACCATTTGCAACGACATGGATGGACCCAGAGGTTATTATGCTGAGTGAAATAAGTCAGAGAAAGCTAAATACCATATGATTTCACTTATTTGTGGAATCCAAGGAACAAAAAGAACAAACTAGTCAAAAACAGACTCAAAAATATAGTGGACAATTTGGTGACGGACAGAGGGGAGGAGGGTTGGGGGGCTGGAAGAATGGGGTGAAGTGTTAAAGAATTATAAATTAGTAGTTGATAGATGGTCACGGGATGGGGAGCATGGCAGAGGTAATGTAGTTAGCATTAATATGATGGCTAGGTGGAGGGTCAGGGCAGGGAGGGAGCAATTGGGGGGATCGTTTATGAACTATATAGATGTCTAACCAATGTACTGTATACTTGAAACTAATTTAAACAAATTTTTTAAAATGCAGGATTACAAATCAATTAAAATGTAATTATCAAATATTTAAAAATAAATTTGTGATACAGTAATACATATACTTCTTTATATTAAAAACCAAAACCATGCCAAAGGTCTTATAATAAGTCCTGAAGCATAGATGAGCATAATGGTATCTGTAATCAATCACTCTGTCGTGATATGACAATATCAGTAATTTCCACTGATGCTATCTAAAGTCACAGGTATTGCTGATGCTACCAGTTGTTGCCGATGTTCATAGTTAGAGAAACGGTAAATTTCAGTTAGAAGTTAACGATAATAACTGCCTTTTCTAAACCTCTGGACACTGGACCACTCCACCATATCCAACAGCAATAGGCCGAACCAACCTCAGAATTCCACAGATCTCATATTTCAACCCAGCAAAAGGTTAAACATTCTAAAATAAAAGGACTACTGGCTTTCGCCATTGGCTTTGTGGAGCAGACAAGGAAATACAAGTCAGAAAGTTGTGACAATGTTTAATCCTAGAACAGTAAAGACACAGACCTTCCATTCTCAAGAAAAAAACCCAGAATGTTTCCAATGCGTGTGAACCCTCCCCACACAGACTACTTTCCAGGCACCAAACTCCTATTTCTAGTCGCCTATTGGAGATTTCCACTTAAGAGACCTGCATAAACTTTAAATTCATATATCAGACTGAACTCTTTATCCTTCCCCTCTCTCCTAAAACAGCTACTGCTCTTCCACATCCCCCGTTCCCTTCTCCCAGAGAAATGACTCCACCATCTACCATAGTCATCTCACAAATCCAACTGGTTACAGTCTCCTGAACACCTTTGGAATTTGTTATCTCCATCTTAATGGCACGGCGGCTGACTTGATCCAGCCCTGACAGGTGAACTCATCCGTCCCCAGGCCTTCGGGGTGGTTCTTCCCCTGGAACCAACTCCGACTACCTGGACTGAAGACGCTCTGGCTCCTCTCTAGGCGCACCCCTCCAGACTCAGTCTTCGCAAATCTGCTAGAGTGAGCCTGGCCCTCTGGCTCCCCGACCCATACCTTGGCAGGGTTGGTCAAGACCTCCTTCATGTACTCGGCCACAGTGATGGGGCCCGTAGACTTGATTTTGTACGTAAGATGCCGCAGCATTGGAGTCACCGGGTTGTTTTCTACCGGGTCTTTCCCGGAGCTGAAGTATTTCCCTCTCCATAGGCAGGGAATGACTGCGAAAAACACACATTAAACAAGACCTATTAAAAACTGTAGTATTTACACGTGCAAAGCAGTGTGAGCACTTTTGAAGCGGCTTCGTTAACCCTTAACCTCACCCGAAATCGGGAAAGCGGACTCTGGCCCACAGAACCCATAAAAGACGCAAGCAGGCGTGCACTTGGCCCACGACCTCTTTCTGTCTGAGGTGGACTACTGTCCTGCGTGAGAAAGGCGCCCCACGCGGTTTCCACGGCAACGTGGCCTGGGGTTGCGGGTGAAGAACGCTTACCCGCACGTGCCGCGGCGCTCAGCTGCCGGGCACCGACCTTAGCTAGGACTCTCATACCGAATTTCCCACGCTGCATGCGGAGCCCGGAGGTAGGGATTGCAACCATTTCCGGGAGAAGACCCGCCCCCGCGGGGCTTACGTCACCCGGCCGAGCGGAAGGAAGTTGCAGGTCGTTCCCGCGTGCTTTCCTAACCATGGCGGCCGCAAAGACAACTTTGGAGTTCCATGCCAAGCGGCCCTGGGGTCCCGAGGAGGGGATAGAAGATCCGGACGAGGACGACGAGGATGATAACGATGAAGCCGAGAATGGTTTCTCCCTGGAGGAAGTGTTACGGCTCGGAGGCACCAAGGTAATGGCCTTGGACTCACAGTGAAGGGGGACAGAGGCACTGGCAATGGCCCCGCGCGTGGCGGGTTAAATGGACCCGCCGCCCCAGAGCTGCAGAGTGGTAGAGCGTCCTGGTCCCAGTTCCCAGTTTCGAAATGTGCTCTGTGCGCTTCCCGCACTTCTTTTCCACTACTCTTTACAAGAGAAAAGTCATTTAGACTTGAATGTTTTTATGCTGTGGCCTTTCTTAGAATGTAGGCGATCCTTTCATTTTATTGACGTAACACTCCTGGCACTCACTCCATCATTCGGAGAGGAGTGACTTTTTGGTCTTGACTTAGTGGCATCGGTGTTTAAACTCCCATGGTGTTGAGATTTTAACTTCTCAGTACACGCACATGCTCACTGTTCGCTCTAGAAGTGCTTTGCTCTCTTGGAATTTACATTCTAATTGATGGAAAGAAGCAGTCACTAAACATAATATGTCAGACGCTGAAAAGTGCGATGAAGAAAAATATAACAAGGAAAGAGAATAAGGAGTTCACAGTTTTAAATGAGATGATTGGAGAACCCATCACTGAAATGTTTGCAAAAAAAAAAAAAAAAAAAGGGAAGAGGAGTGAGCCATGTTGTTCCGTGAATAACAAAAATGTCAGTAGCTGAGGTAGACTGAGGTAAGGGGAGAACAGTAAGAAATGAGGTAAGAGGGTGGGCTTTTGCTCCGAGTTTGACCGAGCCATTAGAAGATAAGGAGCAAATACGTGATGTAATTTGACTTTATTATTACTAAATATTATTTTGAGACTCGACTTTTGGGGGAGGTAGGCATAGAGGCAGATTCACAGTTTGCTCTATACTTGGGTAATATTTAATTTTTAAATATGTAATATATTGCATAATTAAAAATTAAATATAGGTAGGCATAGGGGCAGATTGACAGTTTGCTCTATACTTGGGTTCTATTTAATTTTTAAATATGTAATATATCCACATGCTACAAGAAGGGGTTTTTTTTTTAAAGGAGAGTACATGGTGAAAAGTCTTTTTCCCCATTTTTATGTCTTTTTTTATATCTTCCAAGAGACATATACAGAGACATATGTTATTTTTAACACAAAAGGTGCTGTCTATATATATACTTTGCATCCTTTTTTTCTTACTGCCCTGGAGATCCTTCCATGTCAGGATGTAAAGTTCTGTCATTGGTTTAATGTATGCATAAATCATTGTGTCTATCTTAATTTTTTATCAGCTATTTATTGTGGGTTTTTAAGTTATCTTTTGCTATTTTAAATAATGTTTCAGTATATAACCTTGAATGTATATCTTTTCCCACATTTGTAAGTGTATGTATAATCTTAATTTGTTAAAGTGTAACTTCTGGGTCAAAGAATGTGCGTCTGACACATATTTTGTTGGAAGTTGGCAGATTGCCCTCCATAGAGATGTGCCAGTTTACATTCCATCAGTCATGTATGAAAGTGCCTTTTCCCCCCAACTCCTCCCCAACACCATCTGTAATAACTTATCTTTGCTCATCTGACAGATTAAAAACTAGATGTATCATTGTGGTTTTAATTTGGATTTCTCAGTGTCATTGAGATTGAGCATCTTCATATTTTTGAAGAATGACTTTTTCTCTATGAACTGTTTGTTTACATCCTTTGTACATATTTCTGTTGGATTGCTTGTCATTTCCTTAACTAATGTGTAGGAACTTTTATGTTAATTATTAAGCACAATTACTTTTACATGAGTTGCCAGTATTTTTTTCCAGTTTATTGTCTTTTCATTTTTGTATGTTTTATATATAAGAGAGTGATAAATTTGCTCTACCTTTCCTTTATGGGCCCTAAGTTTTATGTCAAATTTGGAAAGGTTTTCTCTGCTTTGAAATTATTATTTTTTTTAATTATGTTGTGATTTCTCCTATTATTTTACGATTTTATTTTTCACACTTAAATCTTTGATCCATCAAATATTTATTTTGGTGTAAGGTGGGAGCCCAGGCAATACCATGATAACTCGATTTAATTGATTTCAAAGATAAAGATTTCACATTAACTTTTGAAGTTTTACTAAACTGTTGGATTTGTAATTTTTTTTTTTTAACTTTCTTACGTTTTTATGCAGCAAGATTATCTTATGCTGGCTGCTTTGGATGAGAATGAAGAAGTTGTGGATGGAGGCAAAAAAGGAGCAATTGATGACCTGCAACAAGGTGAACTGGAAGCATTTATTCAGAATCTTAGTTTGGCCAAGTACGGGAAAACTTTCTTAGTCGAAGAAGATGAACCAACCAATAAAGAAGATGCCAGCAAAAAAAAAACAAGTGTATCTAAATTAGATAATATAAAGCAAAATGTGGCAGAAAGTGAAAAGACGTCAGTCAAGAAGGTGAAAAATAAGAAGAGAGTAGAACAACATTCTAATGAGAACAACAGTGCCATAGCAAAAGTAAAGAAAGATAAACAACAGGACATCTTTGAGTTTATTGAAAGACAGACATTGTTACTGAAGCCTGGAGGCAAATGGTATGATATGGAATATAGCAATGAATGTTGTTTGGAACCCCAGCCTCGGGATGTTGTGTCTAAGTACAAAACCTTGGCTCAGAAGTTGTATGAGCATGAAATCAACTTATTCAAAAATAAGACAAATAATCAAAAGGGAGCCTCTTCTGCCTGGATGAAGGCGATTGTGTCATCAGGGACACTAGGTGACAGGATGGCAGCCATGATTCTTCTTATTCAGGATGATGCTATTCACGCACTCCAGTTTATAGAAACTCTTGTAAACCTTGTTAAAAAGAAGGGCAGCAAACAGCAGTGCCTCATGGCTTTGGATACTTTCAAGGAGTTACTTATTACAGACCTTTTGCCAAATAGTCGGAAGCTACGGATTTTCAGCCAGCATCCTTTCAGTAAACTAGAGCAGTTGTCCAGTGGCAACAGGGATTCAAGAGATAGAAGGCTGATATTATGGTATTTTGAACACCAGCTGAAACACTTAGTGGCTGAATTTGTGCAAGTCTTAGAAACTTTAAGTCATGATTCATTAGTAGCCACCAAAACTCGAGCCCTTACAGTAGCTCATGAGCTTCTTTGTAACAAACCTGAGGAAGAAAAGGCTCTTCTTGTACAAGTGGTAAATAAACTGGGAGATCCTCAGAACAGAATAGCCACAAAAGCCTCCCATCTATTAGAGACATTGCTTTGTAAACATCCCAATATGAAAGGCATCGTATGTGGTGAAGTAGAAAGGCTGCTCTTTCGCTCAAATATCAGCTCCAAAGCGCAATATTATGCAATTTGCTTTTTAAATCAGATGGTCCTCTCTCATGAAGAAAGTGAATTGGCTAACAAATTAATAACTCTTTATTTTTGTTTTTTTCGGACTTGTATCAAGAAAAAAGATATTGAATCAAAAATGCTTAGCGCCCTTTTAACAGGGGTGAATAGGGCATACCCTTATGCCCACACTGGTGATGACAAAGTGAGGGAGCAGGTTGATACATTGTTTAAAGTATTGCATATTGTGAATTTTAATACCAGTGTTCAGGCTTTAATGTTACTTTTCCAAGTAATGAATTCTCAGCAGACAATATCAAATCGATATTATGCAGCATTATACAGGTAAGTACATACCCTTCTAATATGCGAATGTGAGGAGTAATGTAATTTTATAACATGCAGTGCCACTTGTGAGGCAAGAGAAAGACTTAGAAACTGGATTTTCTAATTTTCTGGATTTTGAGGGATGATATTTCAAACAGTGTGGAAACACTTTGCAACTGTTTTAAGTATACCAACAAGCAATGCATTTCCTTCTAATTCGTTTTTATAATTTCATATGTGTAGCGGTTATCTCTTGAACTTAAGCCACACTGTCTGGATTTGAGTCCTAGCATTTCGTTTGCTGTGTAACAAATTACTTAATCCTCATGACAGCTTTGTTTGTAAATATGATTGATCCCATTTTACTTTGCCACAGTTTATCTATAAAATGGAGAAAAAGTACCAATCCTGTAGGGTTGTTATGAAGACTATGAAACTTTGCTATGGTTACACAGCTAGAAAATGACAGAACTGGGACTTTGATAAGATTAATGAGTTAATATATGTTAACTCATGTAATCTTCATGTGTAAAGTGCTTAACAGTACCTGACACAGTAAGTGCTTTGTAAGTATTGGCTGCTATTGTTGATATTACCCATTTGCATTTCTTTAGTTTAATCCTTTTTAACAGCTCTCCAGTCTGTGAGGTTCAGTGATTTGTGCAAAATCACACAAACAAGATCAAACTAGGATGTTTCATAGCTCTGATTGCAGTGGTCCACTAAAAACAATCTCAGATGCCTTTCCATAACTCTTAAGTGTCTACAGCTTTTTCAAGTAATAACTTTTTTGGTTTGGGAAGATTACAAGGCTAAAAATGTGGAGTTTTCAGGGTCTTGGGTTTTTTGGTAACTTTTAAGGGTCACAAGAACTTCTGATTTTTAAGAAAATGTTTACTTTATTGGAAAACATTTTTGTAATATCCGTTTAACATCTCAGTGTTTAACATAACAGTCTCACATCTCTGAGGAGTACATTCTACTGCTTGCCAAGAGATCTCACAGATGGATTTTCTCAGAGGCTTTTAAACCTTCTAAAGTATTTATTTCCTCTTGGTTTTATTAAGAATTCTTTAAATAAAAAATTTCCTAATATCAGTTGAGGGATAAAAGAAATTAAGAAATGATTTGGGTATTTTTTTTATTATTTTTATTATTATTATTATTATTTATGCCTACAGCACCTGGTCTTCCTAGGTGGTCTCCCATCCAAATACTAAGTAGGCCTGACCCTGCTTAGCTTCTGAGATCAGACATCGGGCTTGTTCAGGGTGGCCTGACCGTAGACCATGAACCGTGGCTCCACTGGGGTGCAAATCCAGGACCTTCTGCATGTAAAGCAGATGTCCTAACCGCTACACTATGGAACCACGTCCAAGAAGTGATTTGGTTTACAGAAATGCGATTTATCAAGAACTTCAGGAACATTCTCTGTCAAACAGTGGCGATACACCTATCTAAATTTTCAAAAATTTCTGTTGATGTGTAATGGAACTTATTAAATATGAGTTGCAAAATGGATGAAAATGTTGAAAACTTTTAATGTAAAGAGAGAAAATTGAATATCAAAGATTTAATAATACAGAGTATCTCATAATATCACCAGTAGATAATAGAACTATTTCTATTATGGAACTGAAATGGGAAATTTGCATAGCAGTGTGAGAATACTTCACAAGGTTAATTATTTCCATTTCTAGTATTAGTGGGGAAAAGTTAACAGAAGCACTTAGAACAAGAAGTAATGATTCCACATGAGCATTTCTGGAGGACTGTTGAGTCTGAGTGTCCTGTGTATGGAGGTTCAGATCAGTTGGAGCATCTCTAGGATTCAGCACATAGGATAAAGAGAATTTAAAACTTATATTAGATAGTTAAAAAGCCTACAGAAGAGAGGCTTTGGGGAGAAAAGACACATAGTAGCTATATAGGGTCAAGTTTTTGAAAAGCTGTCATGTAAAAGCATAATTATGTTTTTTTGTTGTGATTTTCTTGCCAACTTAATTGAGGTGTAATTGACAAGTAAAACTATGTTTTTAAAGTATGAAACTCGATGATTTCATATACATTATAATGATTACTATAATCAAATTAAAACATCCGTCACCTCACAGTTACTACTTTCTTTTCCTTTGGTGATGAGAATGCTTAAGATCTACTCTCAGCAAATTTCAAGTATACAGTACAGTATTAACTATAGTCACCATGCTGTACGTTAGATCCTCAGAATGTTTAACTGAAAGTTTGTACCCTTTGACCAACATCTCCCCATTTCCGTCTACCCCCTGCCAACCACCAATCTGTTCTGTTTCTATGAGTTCGAATTTTATTTTTTACATTTCACACATAAGTCATAGCTATCTTTCTCTGTGTTACTTACTTCACTAGGCATAATGTCCTCCAGGTTTATCCATGATGCAAATAGCAGGATTTCTTTCTTTCTCACAGCTGAGTAATATTCCATTGTATGTGTATACCATATCTTTCTCCATTTATCTGTCCACAGACACTTAGGTTGTTTGCATACTTTGGCTATTATGAATATGCATAAACATGGAAGCACAGATATCTCTTCAAGATACTGATTTCATTTCTTTCGGATATATATCCAGAAATGGGATTGCTGGATCGTGTGGTAGTTCTATTTTTAATTTTTTGAAGACCTTCCAAACTGTTTTCCATACTGGCTGTCCCAATCGATATCCCTACCAATAGTGTACGAGGGTTCTGTTTTTTCTGCATCCTCACCAAAGTTTTTTATCTCTTGCTGATAATAGCCATCTTAACAGGTATGGAGTGGTTTTGATTTGCATGTCCCTGATAATTAGCGATTTTAAGTACCTTTTCATGTACTTGTTGGCCTTTTGTCTTTGATTTTTTTTTCTTTGCTATTGAACTCTGTGAGGTTCCTCATATTTTTTATATTAACCTTTTGTCAGATAAATCATTTGCAAATATTTACTCCAATTCTGTAGGTTGCTTTTTTATTTTGTTGATTGTATCCTTTGCTGTGCAAAAGCTTTTTAGTTTGTTGTAGTTCCACTTATTTTGCTTTTGTTGCTTCTGTTTAAATTGTTTTATGTTGCTTCAGATGGCAGTAGCAGAATAATGGTAGGAAATTTCACAGGAGCAGATTTCAGCTATGGGAAAAGAAGAGATTTTCTGATAAAATGAGTTGTCCAAAATTTGATTGGGTTCCTAGTGAGAGAGTTAGCAGTTTGTAATCACTGGAAATGTTGTATACCATGGAATGAACAATTTATTCATTCAATAAATATTAAGCACTTACTGCCAGGCACAGTCCCTGTTCCATTGGACTTTGGGGGGAAAGGAGAGAAAGGCAACAAAGTGTGTTAAATGTTAAACTATGAAGAATATAAACATGGGACTGATGCAGGGAACAATGAAAGAACCTATTTTAGATATTGTGGACATGCAGACAGTTGGAGGAGAACAGCATTCATAGAAGGATGTCTCTGATACATGACTGCTGGTTGTGGAAATGTATTTTTTTAAACGCCTACAGCACCTGGTCTTCCTAGGTGATCTCCAGGCCCAACCCTGCTCAGCTTCCGAGATCAGACAAGATCGGGCATTTTCAGGGGGCATGGCCGTAGACTGTGGAAATGTTTTATGAATAAACATTTGATCTTGTTTTTGTTTTACAGGAAGATGTTGGATCCAGGGTTGATGGTGTGTTCTAAGCAAGCCATGTTTCTTAACCTTGTCTACAAATCTCTGAAAGCTGACATCGTGTTGCGCAGGGTGAAGGCTTTTGTGAAGAGGTTACTTCAAGTTACTTGTCAACAAATGCCACCGTTCATATGTGGAGCTTTATATCTTGTGTCTGAGATCCTTAAAGCAAAACCAGGTTTAAGAAGTCAACTAGATGATCATCCGGTATATTTTACAACTGCTTTTTAAATCGAGTGGGTTCCGAAACATGTCGTTATTTTTCTTCTTTGCTTCAGTGACAACAACTTAGTTGTCTGGAGCATGTAAGAGTTTGAGTCCTGCAGTCAGACAAACCTAGGTGTACATTTTACTGAGTGGGCATGTTGCTTGACCCCTTTACTCATAATAAACTGCAGTACACTAAGCTGCAGTTATATGAGATAGTTACAGATGGTTATAGAGCTAGTAGATCTCTTAATCTGTTTCCTCAGTAGTGAAATGGACATCATAATAGCACCTGCCTCATAGCGTTATTTTATAATAAGTCAAAAATTAATTGAGGGCTGAACGTTTTCATGTCATAAGGTCCCAAAGTCTCAGGGATTCTTGTCTCAAAATTTAACTCTTACATTAAGATATGAGGATATAGTCTCGCATTCTAATTTTCACTGGTGGAACTTCAGTGTTTAGCCAGAATTGCAATAAGCGAATCTCCTTCAAAACTACCTCACTTAATTGAATACAGACTTCTAGTTGATTAACTCAGATTCATTACACCACTTTTTAAGGAGTCTGATGATGAAGAAATTTTTACTGATGTAAAAGATGATGAAGACCTAGAAAAATTCACTGATGCAGATAAAGAAACAGAAACAAATACTGTGAAAAAAGTTGAGACAGAAGAAACCGTGTCTGAAAATCATATGGAGGCCAAAAAATCAGAGTCTGCTTCTTGGGTACACTTTGATAATTTAAAAGGTGAGTTTTTAAAATCTTTAAATTATTCTCTTGAATTTTTAAATGAGGGAATTGGTTGCCCCTTTGATCTTAATAAAAATTAATGTTATACCATTTTAGAAGTCCTCGGTATTGCTTTCTTAAAAATGGGAGTTCTCATAACTAGATATATTTAGGACCTTAGAAGTAAAATTTTAATATAGTGAATCATTTATTTACTAACAATACTACAGATAATAAATACACATTTTAAAACAACAAATCTTGGAAATTAGAACAAATACCTTTTGGAGCTGTGAAGATTTACTGAAAAAAATCTGTGGACATCTTAGATGCACAATAAATCTCATTTCCTTTAGCTATAAATATAAAAGTTTATACCTTTGAACCAGTTTTAATTTCTTGACCTTTTTCTGTACATGTAAAACCTCAAATGTGGAACGTATATGAAAATATAAAATGAGTGTATGTGAAAATTTGGTTTATAAACAAAAATATTTGGTTATATATTGTGCATTGTGTGTAAGTTTTGGTTCTTTTGTTTGAGCACCATATTCACCCTCTACAGTTTCTGAATGTTTTAGGATTGAAAATATCTGTGAGATAGAAAGTAGGTGTTCCATATACACACCCAAGTGAATTAAGTCCATTAATACACTATTAGGGCCAAAAGAGATCTTAGAAATGCAGCCTCTTTATTTGAGGTTGTGAAGAAAAGACCACTAGACTTGAGGATCAAGAAATGTGCCAGAACTCTTTCTTCAAACTTGTAGGAATGTAAAAACAGAAGTCTGGTAGCCATTGGGAAAGTTTTTAAAAGAAATCCATCCTTTGTCTTAAAACTAAACTGAGAATAATTCTTTAGAAGGATAATGAGCATGGACATTGTTCTGAAAATTCTTAGTTTTAAAGTTTTTAGTCTTGAGTTTCTGAAAACATGAAGATAACGTAAAGCCTGTTTCAAGTGAGAATTATTTCTGGACATAACTTACAGATATTTAGAGCACTTTAAAGATTCCAAAAAACTTTAGACCTATGTCATCTTCTGGTTATTTGCCAACTTATAGCCTAATTGACCCAGAAGTTGGTATCTTTTGTTGTTGTTTGAAAAATGGAGAAGTTTTAAAGGGGAGCTTTTAATACTTGGAATAAGCATACTACCTGGTTTTTTCAATAGCAAGTGATAACTTGGGGCCAAGATGAATTCTTGAAGTGGCTTGGAGTTTATAATCTAGGTAGGATGCCTGGCTAACTAAGATTGTTGGAAAGTATATCTATTGGTAACATGAACGATGGTGGCTTTAGTGACATTTTGGGTGAGGAATAAAGCAGTTGAGAAATGTGTTTTTGTTTTCAGGTGGCAAACAGTCAAACACATATGATCCATTCAGTAGAAATCCTTTGTTCTGTGGAGCTGAAAATACAAGTTTTTGGGAACTCAAAAAGGTAAAATAATTTTAAATTATCTTTTAATTCATTTGTGCTCTATATTTCTCCTCATGGATTTATTAGCTCCTTGAAGTTTCTCCTTTTTTTTTGCAAATAATATAGAAGTTCCATTATTTAGACATGAATTAATCATAAGGAAGCAGTTTGAAGTATGTCACACAGCTGTAATGCTTTCTAACCCATATTTCTGTTGCCTCTGATAAACATTAAATTTCCCACATTTACACTTTTCAGCATTCACATGTACAAAATCTTAAATAATGTACATGCAAAATAAGGATGTTGTACATGGCTATAAATAAGTTTGGCTTTTTGTAGGTGGATTATTGAAGACAATGGCTTCGTAAAATTGGTAAATTTTGCTTTATGCATTAGAGATCCTTGAAGTTTTGTGGTGATAGAACTTTTTGCAAAAAAAGTTATATTTTAACTGTATAAGAGTAACTCATATCTCTAATAACCTTTCTGCAATTTTTGTAAAGAAAATAATTGTCTTCCCATATAGCGATTCTCAAAGTGTGGGTATAAAAGGCTCTTGGGGTTCCCTAACACCTTTTCACGAAGTCTGCAAGGTCGCAACTGCTTTCATAGTGATACCAAGGCAGTATTTACCTTTGTCACTGTATTGACAGTGGCACAGATGGTATAAAAGAAATGATAGCTGAAACTGTTAGTGCTTAAGCATGATAAAGACAGCAATAAGCTGCAGTTGCTGCCACATTTCTTTACTGCCACATTTTAAAAAAGGCAATATCATGTAAGAATGATGAAGCAGGGAAAATTATTGATTTTATTATCTCGAACTTAAAGTACATTTATTTTTAATATTCTGTGTACATATATAGCAAGAATGCATAACGCACTTCTGCTGCATAAGTAAATGTGAAGGTTGTCTCATCTTTCAAGGACAAGTATTTATATAGTTGTTTGAAACTCAATTAACTACGTTTTTCGTGAAGGACAGGCTGAATAACAGACTCTGGTTATTCATACTGGGGTATTTGGGATATTCAGACATTTTCTTGAACGTGAAGAAAATTCACAATTATGTGATGGTTTAATAAATGCTCCGTTTTCCAACTATAAATCTGTACGAGGCCAGATTTTCTCCATATACTTCAACTAAAATAATATTAAATAGATTTGTAAAACTGTAAAATAATGCTGCATTTCTCAATATTCTTAACAGTAGTTATTATTCATAAAACATATTAATATGTAATAGGTTTATTGTTATTTTAAGTAAACTATAAATAAATGTTTAAAATGGTTCTGTTGTAATTTCTATTAAGGTAAATATCAATAGAATATCCCACTTAAATTAAGAAAGCTTTTAAGCTCCTTGATTTTTAAGTATATTAAGTGGTCTGGAGACCAGAAATTGAGAATCACTCTTTTAATATGTTGGCTTAAGTTTCAATTCTTTGGATTTTCTTAAATAATCTGTAATTGTAATTAAGAGTTGACCTTATTCGTGTTTTTTTTTGTTTTTTTGTTTTTTTTTTTAGCTATCGGAGCATTTTCATCCCTCTGTGGCTCTTTTTGCAAAGACTATCCTTCAGGTAAGTCTAAAATACCCAAAAGACAAGCTATAAGAAAAAATAAGTATTCTAGTTTTTGATAATCAATAATTGGGCATACAATCTTTCTCTGCCAGATAAGATCATATACATTTTTCTGCTGTCGTAAAGGAGCAGTGGCTTAATACAGAGCAGCAATTAAATCTTCCCACTCTGAGATGAATGGAAATACAGGATTAGAAAACTACACTTATTATATTCTGGCTTTTCTCCTGGAGAAAGATCACCTCCCCTTTCCTGTCTGCTGTGTTTGCCACTTCTTGGTTAGTTCCTGATTAGTGGTTAGGTGACCTACAATATTAATATTACTTACCTATTCATAAAAGCAGTGCATCATAGAATATTTTCATATGTATGAATGTATGAGTGTGTGTTTAATTTCTTCAAGTAAAGAATAATGAGCATGAGAGGGATATTTGAAAAGTCATTATTGCAAATTTGTGCCTTCTATGCGGTATAATAGAGGCATATATGTTCCCCTACGGGTGTGTGTGTGTAATTTAAGTTCTAAATTCTCCCCACCTTTCAGGGAAATTATATTCAGTATTCAGGGGACCCACTGCAGGATTTTACACTAATGAGATTCTTGGATCGATTTGTGTACCGAAATCCAAAGCCACATAAAGGCAAAGGTATGCTTCTGTTGAATTATTCGGTTTTCATTGTTGATATTTAATACTATATGAGCATATAACTAAGTTTTACATTCCACTGTCTTGATTTTACATTTCAGAAAACACAGACAGTGTTGTAATGCAGCCAAAAAGAAAACATTTTATAAAGGATATTCGTAGTCTTGCTGGTAAGTAGTTATAAAATACTTTATAATTTATAAATTATCAATGTTTTATAATTTATAAAAGCCTGGACAGTTGAAACTTACAAGACAGTAGAAGTCATTAACACTTAAATGGTGTTATTCTTTGCTCCACTTTATTAGAATAAAACCTAAGTACCAGAAACATTGTCCATCTTTTGTTCCCAAGACTGTGTATGCATTTTCAAGTCTACTGTATCTGACTGGGCCTTTTTTTTTTAACTTTATCACAGAAAAGTTCAAATATATCCTAAGTAAATAAGTAGTATGATGAAGCCCCACCCTCAACCGTCACTCAGCTTCAACGGTTATCCACATTTTGCCATTCTAGTACCATCTGTAGCTTTATCAGTGACCCCCCCAAAAAACACATAATTATTATCTTTTACAGTTTGGATCATCATAAGATCTCTAATACGGTTTGGCAGGAAACCCACAACAGGTTTTGTCACAGAGCATCATGTTAACTTAGTTGATAACCTTCTATGTCTATGGGTATTTACCTATCTTGTAGATCTGATTCTCTTGTTTTTCTGTTCAGAGCAGACATTTCTTTGCATACCAGATTCCAACTCCTTTTTGTTCAGAAACAAATTTTTATTAAAATATACCTTATAAATCATTTCATTTCCAACTGACTTAATTTCACAGAGGTCCAGAGGTGTAAAAGGACTTGCCCAAAGTTAATAGAGTTAGAATTAGAAGCCAAATTCCCATTTTAATCAAGGTCAGAAATTTTTATTCTGAAAGAAAACGAATATTCTGTAGTTCCCTATTTTTATTTCTTAGTTTTCCTCAGTATTAGTAAAATTGTAGATAATTCTCTTGTTTACCCTTACTTACTATTCGTAGAATGGCAGGCATTATCGTTTAATTGAGATGAAAATGGCAAGTTTAAATTTATTGTTAAGAGAACTCTTCGAATTTTTATGTCTCTTGAAATTTGTATCTTGGATGCAGTTGGAGGACAATGAGAGAACCCTGTTTTTTTTTCTGTGATGCACTGTTGGCTACATATTGCCTTACTTTTCATTGTAGCCAATGAACAGTTTCAAATGTTGGGTTTCCTCCACAGACTCTTCCAGAGATTTTTTTTTTGCACTATAAGATCCCTTTTGTCTACCTTCCTGACATTTTGAGACTTTAGAATTGTAGGTATGCTATATTTAGTCTTAAGAGCTTGAATAACATAAAAAAATATTAATAAATTAAAATGTTTAACTTAATTTTCCTAGTGAACAGTAAAGAGTTCCTTGCAAAAGAAGAAAGCCAAATACCAGTGGATGAAGTGTTTTTCTATAGGTAATATACTTAATGTAGTTTCATTTGGGGAACTGTTAAAATTAAAATTTTTAGATTCCGTAAAATGCCTTCTTAACATAGGCCTGTCTTAAAAAGATTGAAGGATATGTCAGTATCTACTTTCATGAAGATATTTTATAAATCAGTCTTTTTGCTAGTATTAGATACCTAAGTAGAATTTGGGGGTTTCGTGTTTATAGAGATAAGTCCTAAACCTACTGATATTACTACTAAATGCCTTATATTACTAAAGTAACTGTTATCTGATTGGTTAATTTGGCTTGATTTGGTTTGCTTTTTAAAAACATTTTGTGTGAAGAATTCTGATCTCATCTACAAAATGCTAAGTTTCACTGTACCCTAATATGAGAGTAGGTTTCACTGATAAAATATTGTGAAGAGGTCATTTAGAGCCATATTTTATAATCTAATACTTTTATTATTAGTGTTGATGCTGAAACAGCTTAATAGTATGCCATTTGAGTTGAAAAGTTTTTATGAAGAACTAAACCGAAATATGTGAAATTCATTATACTTCATATTTAAGACATTTTCAACTATTTTGTAGAATTCAAAACTTTTATTTAATAAATACAAATCTTAGTCATTTATATTCAACTAAGTTAATAGCTTTAACACTTGTTTGGGTTTCTGGTCATAAGTACTTTGATTATAGTAAAATAGACCCTTTAGTAAAATTATCAAATATATAACATGAATTTTATTTTAGGTATTACAAAAAAGTTGCTATTGTTAAAGAGAAACAAAAACGGAATGCAGATGAAGAAAGTATAGAAGATGTAGATGATGAGGAATTTGAAAAGATGATTGGTAATTTGTTGACTCTTCAATTTGTAAATAATTTATTACTATTTATTTATAAAACCATGGAAAATTAGTAGTAGATGTGATCTTAGTTTAAAAAATAATTTCGCTAAGAATATCATGCAAATCACAATGGAGGATTAAAGATATTTTGGTGGCATATGGTAATTCACACACATTTGCTCCAGAAAAATGTGATAGTGCTTTGACAGTATATGATATTCATTCTTAAGGTCAACTGTCTTGGGTAAACCATTTTTACTGTTCCTAATCTTGCATTATTGGTAACAACAGACTATTATTTTATCTATTTTATCTTTAGAATTCACAGAGCTAGAAAAATTTTAACTGAAATTTAGACTGAAACAAAAAACATGAGAAATTAGAAAGGCTTACATTGAGTTCTTTTGTCGTATATTGTATTATACGTACTAAAAGTAAGTATGTAAATAGTTCTAATAAAGTAAAAAAGACTGCAGTTGCTAAAGATCATTTTATTTGATATTTAGAACTATAGAAAGAAGCTGAAATTAACTGGAACCCATTTTAGTCTAAGAATTTTAATTAAGGTTAGTATATTTGCAGGTTTGTGTAGATTAATATACCAGCAATAGTTAGATTTGTATCATTTTGGTGTTTATCATAAATAGCAGCATCATGACCTTGTTAATTGATTCAAATATAAGAAAATGTCAACTTTGTTATTCTCTGCTATATCACAATTTGTATATTGTTCTCTGGCAGACACATTTGAAGATGATAACTGTTTCACCTCAGGAAAGGATGACCTTGATTTTGCTGGGTAAAATACTTTCCTTCAATCTTTTTTTTAATCCTTTTCCCTAGAACTTCCCAAATTATTGTCCCCCAGAACAGTAGAGCACAGAGCTATGTGATGTATAGGAGAAAGGTATCAAATAAGCTTGGGAAATGGATACATACTTTCCTTTTGGACCCTTAAAATTCAGTAGTATATCTGAGCTCTCTGTAACTCTCTTTTTAAATCTGTTAATAGCCTAATACCCTGGTAGTCACCTAATCACGTTTTGGAAAACAGTGTCCTCTTTTACAAGTTCTTGTTTTTCTTCAGCAACGTGAAAAAGAAAACAAAAGGAGCAAAGAAGAGTAACCTAGAAGATGAAGACTCAGAAGGTAGTGAGGATGATCTTGATAACTTGGATGATGATGAAGTTTCTTTAGGAAGTATGAATGAAGAATTTGCTGAAATTGATGAAGATGGGGGAACGTTCATGGATATCTTGGATGATGAAAATGAAGGCATTCAAGGTATGCTTTTTTAAAATCAGACAAAAACAATATCTTCCTTTATTTTTCAGCTTAGGCTAGTTTTTCTGTTGAAGGTTTTTTAATATTATCTGTATTCAAATTAATATTCGGATAAGCCAAAAATTTAAACAGGACCTTTTCCTCATTTGGAACTGAAAGGTTGGCTGCCTGTGCAATACCTGTTGAGCTGTTATATTGCCTTTTTTTTAACGTTAGAATAGTAATTAGTTTCTAAAAATTAATATTCATCATAACCCTATAGAGTCCTATTGTTTTTAAATTAGTTAATAGCTTTTTTTTTTTTTGAAATAGAACTTAATGATGATGTCAGCTCCAAAGTCAATACTAAGAGAAGCAAGAGGAAAGGTGTAAATGATTTTGACTTTGCTGGATCATTTGAAGGTACAAAAATGCATTTAGTCTCTTTGAAACCTAAGCAGAGGTACATGTGAAATTATTCATTATTATTTTGAGAAATTAACTTTTCTAAATTGGTTAGTACAATTTAGTTTGTTTTTATAATGGATAATAGCTTTATGCATTTTTAATATGTGAAGTTCCCACATACACCTTCAGTTATTTCCCTAAATTCTTTACTCTCACATCTAAATATCTAGATCATTTTTTCATTCATGTTTAAACCAGTCGATTATATGTAAGCCCTGGATTTTCCATAGACACTTATTGCTTTTTTCCTTTTCTCAGCCAGCTCTTACTCTTTGCCATTTGACCCTTCTGAAAATGTTCTTTATTAACTTCATCTTCTTTTATGACTTCTGCCATTTTGCTGCCGTGACAAAACAGTTCTAACCTTGACACCTGATATAATATAGATGTGAATTCTTTCTGCTAATTTATTCTCTAACATCTTTAAAAAGTATATCATGACAGATTGTCCCTTTTTATGTAACATTTTTAAGGTGCTAATAAAAAAGTACTTTTATCAGGTGACAGCTTTTAAGTTTTTGATAAAAATATAGACAGTACTACAACAAATATTTTATTCCATAATTCTGTGGGTAAATTCACAAGCTTTTTTTTATGCTTTGCCTCTAGCTTCTGCTTACTAGTAAATACTGATAAAGAATAAAAATAGACCTGCAAAGTTAAAAATAATTAAAATACTTGACAATATTTTATTTAAAAATTTTGACATTAAATATTTTTGACAATAAATATCAAAATAATAAAAACAGTAACTTTATATATTGGTAGTAGTATCTCAGAGACTTATGCCTACAAAATTTTTATCAGCTTTTCCAAATAATGCTAACATAATCATCTTAATTAGATTGATTTACTGGGTAATTACTTAAATTATAACATGTTATCTTCAAGATTTTGTCTTCCATTCAGTGATGTATGGTCACATTTTAATAGTAGCGTATGCTCAAATATGAGGAAGTTTTCCTCAAAATCATCTCTCAGGAAAAAAATGTTGCTTTATGTCCTGCTGAACTTATTAAGAGATGCTCTCTCAGTAATCTTATTTTGAAAAATAAAGTACTATTTCAGAAGACAATAGCCTGAAAGGATCTCAGATCTCAATAATAGTTTTAGATTCAGATTGAAGGGTACCTGACAGAATTGATTAAAACAAAAGGAGGCAAAGGAATTTCAAACTGATTGATTGATCCTGAGGGAGGGGTTTCACCCCACATTTGCAAATGTTGGATATCCTTAAGGATAAACAAACCTTAAGGAAACTTAGAAGGCAGTACAGCAGAAGTGCTTACTAATTGAAGTTATAGATATATACCTGTAGGATGAATGAAAACCCCCAAAATACCTTTCCTAATGCTATACAAATGGGCATTTTAGCTTAACAATCTTAAAATATTCAATAGTATCATGCATAATTCTTAAATAACATACGTTTCACTTTGATAAAAATTAAGATGAAATGCTTTAGAAACTATTTTATCAAAAGTGGCTCTGGTATATTCATGCAAAGACTTATTGTACATGATTGTTCTTAGTATTATTTATAATAGCCAAAAAGTGGGAACAACCCAAATGTTCATTGACTGGTGAATAAGCAAAATATGGTATGCCCATATAATGGAATACTATTTAGCAATAAAATAGAATGAAGTGCTGACACATGCTGTAATGTGGATGAGCCTCAAAAATGTTATGCTTAGTGAAAGCCAGATACAGAAAACCACTTATGTGATTCTATTTATATAAACTAACCAGCAAAGGCAAAGCCTTCTTGGGAGGGGGGCACCTGACTGCAAATGGACACCAGGGATCTCTTAGAGTTGATGGAAATGCTCTAAAATTGCATTGTGATGAAGTTGAATAACTCTGGATTTACTAAAACACGTTGAATCGTACACCCAAAACAGCTGAATTTTATGACAAATTTCATTCTTTAAGAAAGCTGTTTTTAAAAAGCACCTCTTAGTAGTGCCAGAGACATTGATGTCAAAGATGCAAACAGTTTGGATATTGTTTCAGGAAATGGATAAAAGAATATTTCTAGTTAATATATATTTAGATAATGAGATTTAAAATGTGTGAATTAAAATTTAATAAATATTAAAAATAGATCTTTTACTATTATCTATTTTGAAAAGTTTATATATTCAGAATTATAGGTGAGGCTTTTTTTTTTTTTTAGGAGAACCACTTTATTTGAACAAACTTTATTTGAACAATAAACACACCTTCCATCAATTTCTTCACAGTTAATCCAAAGAACAAAACTTCTGTCATAATCAGAATTTTCATTTTGCCTTAAATATTCCAAAATTCATCCATGTCACCTTTGGAATTTTAATCTCGCCTTACTTAGATATTGAAATAGGGTAAACCTTGATTGGTGGCCAAATCTGAAAGACAGGAAAATATTATTGTCATCCAAACAGTTCTATTAGGGTACTTGGAAAAAATAATATATACAAACTCTTAAGTAAATTATATTTCTGTCTTTAAATGCCAGCTACCTAATGGTGCTGTAAGATAATTGCAATTGTGTATTTTAAGCCAAATACAATTTTTTAACAAAAGCATATTGAAAGATTTATATTTTTCCAAAATCATTGGATTTACGATTTAATAATCTAGGCTGATACCCTTTTTAGGACCCAGGAAAAAAAAGAAAAGAAATCTCAATGACTCCAACCTGTTTGTATCTGCTGAAGAGGTAAGGCTAATGTACTGCTTTAAAAAGGTAGCTGTTTAACATTGTTTTAAGTTTTCTAATATATGCATCATTTTTTTTTTTTAAGTTTGGCCACCTATTAGATGAAAATATGGGATCCAAGTTTGATAACATGGGCATGAATGCCATGGCTAACAAAGATAATGCAAGTGAGTAACTTAATTTTTAATTGTGGTTTTTAAATAGCCGTAACTTAAGAGAATTTCTGAAGGTGTAGTTTTTTGGAGGACTTTTTTTATAGTAGGAATGCATAAAATGGTTCCTCATAAGCTAGAAGGAATGGCTTTTTCATCTCTCCGTTTGGGGAGCATATAGGATTAAAAAGTAGACTACAGCAAAAAAGACTACAACCTACAGAAGTTGCTTTAGTTTTTTTAAGGAGGCAAGCTAATTTTTATACAGTATGAGTTTGCTTAAGTAACTTTATAAATGCTTTATAGACATTTTAATTATTTCTGAAATGGATAGTTACTGGCTTCTGTGCCTTCCAGTAAAAGTGTTCATGGGAAAAATCTTTAGTGCATTTGTTCCTTTCCTGTTGTAATCTTTTATTTTTAAAACAGTAATTTTGATAATAAATATAGAAGGAAAGTAACAAACAAGCATGGAATTTACATAGTGGATGGGAAATGGCTACTAGTGGCAGACCGGAAGGCCCTGTTACTCAGTAGGATGTCCTGTGGGGCCGCCAAGAGTCTAGAGTGTGGTATGCTCATATTTCTTCTCCTCCCAAAGGTCTCAAACAGCTTAAATGGGAGGCTGAACGTGATGACTGGCTACACAACAGAGATGTGAAAAGTATCATCAAGAAAAAGAAAAATTTCAAAAGGAGGCCAAAAACCACTCATAAAATTAAAAAGCAAAGAAAACGAGTGTTTACTAAATAAATGATAAATGAAAACTCTACTTACCTCTAACTTTTGCTGTTCAACCATTTTTCTTGATCTTGTTCTCTGATTCCATACATTCCAGAATGTTCCATGGATTTGTAATAAACTACAATAAAACATAATTGTCATTTATAAAATCATGTAAAAATGTTAAAATTAAACAATACTGAGAAAAATCAAACTTTTTCCTCGCTACATATTTCATGTACAAGCTCTAGTATCTATACTAAGCATTGTAATAAGCACTATTTATTAAGCATTACTTTATACCAGATACTGTGCTAATTACATAACGTCATCTTATTTAATCCTTACAACAATTTATGAGGTGGGCATTATTATCTCTACTTGACAGAGAAAGAAATAGCTCAAAGAAGTTAGGAAACCTGAGAGCAGTTTCAAGTTTTAAGCTGTGGTTTGATTCTATCATCACCTCACACGTCTCATTTCAAAGTCTACATTCTTGACCACTTGAATTACGAGTCCAGCACATTAGCTAACTGCTCTCATCTAGAGAACACTAGATGAGAATTTACTCTTTGTTCTCAGAGTTAAAATACAGATTAATAGTATTTTTTTCCGAAATTGACATCACAAAAGAAGTTTTGTGGTCTTAACTTTTACCTAAAGAAAAACATACCTTCCAAGATTAAAGGAAATTTCTTGCTCATTGTTTGCCTGAAATCTGATGGAACAAAAAAAGTATTAAACATGATTAGAAATTCATTATATTAACATGTAGTACCATAATTTAGTGCTAGCTTTAGGGTCTATACAATAGAAAACTCGCTAATTAGAAATTTGTAATAAGATCCTAGTAGTCCAGGAACTATCCTTTTGGGTCTAAATTGTACTGCCTTTCAGCCTTCCATAGTTATTTTGGAGTTTTAAAAATTTTGTCCTGTATATGTAATTTTATTTAGAAGTTGTATTTAAAAGCAAATTTTCAACATTAATATGTAATTCTCTGATGTAACCATTGTTTTTACAGATGCAGTTTTGCCTTGTTTGGGGATTATAAATAAGACTGTACTACACCCAGTTTTTAAAGTTGATCTTCAGTTTGCTTTTAAATACTGTTTGGATGTTTTCTTTTATACCCCTATTTACAGTTAAATTTACAGTTTAAAAGTATAGAGACTGAATATCCAGTAGCATCTTGGGACACAGTGTTCCAGTATACCGGTACAGTACTTTAAGAAGACAAATGACAAGTTTCAAAGATGGCCACCACTCCGGACTGCTCACTGGTTTAGGGAAAGCAGCACTTCCTAATTTAAAAATCTATGGGCTCTAATATAAAATTTAGCTCCACAAAATGTCAAAAAGCACTTTTAGTGATGGCTAGTGGCATGGGAAAGGTCTTTAGTGCCCAGTATTGATGCAGAACTCTGCTAGCCTAAGAAACTGGTTAAAATTCGGCTATGCTACCTCCTTCTCAATCTACCAAACGCAGGTGTATTTCTTCCATCTGTGCTCCCAAACTAAGCCGTACCGAGGACACTTACTGTATGTCCCTCACTAGTAAAACCCACAGAAGTGTGACACATTCTCCGTAGTCTACAGACATTAACAATTTTTTAGGAGGGAGTTAAGAGTCATTTAGTCTATAATATTTAACACTTAACCTCCCCTCACGCCCATAAAAATGCTCTAATAAAGCTGAATCTAAAGAAGCAGTTTCTCTAAAAATGCCATTTAGCACCTAAAATGCATTAATAAACTGTATACCCTACCCTTCTATAAAAACATAACTTCTGAATTATGATTACCTTGGCTTGTGTTCATCTTATTAAACAAACCATATGCTCCAAAAATGCCCACTAATTCAGCTACTAAAACTCCTTTAAAGATCTTCTTTGCCAGTGGTTCCATTGTCCGGGCCATCCTAAATTTAACAACAAATATACGTAAACCTAAGTAAACATACTCAAACAGTACCACTTGTATAAAAGTAACTCCAATTCATTCCCACAGTTTGATTATCTGTATAGGAATAAAATACCCCAAAGTTACTGTGTACTTATTTGTATTAGACATACTTCGTTCCTAGTTTTAAATCTCCATGCCCACAAGGCACAATGAACCAAAGACAGGATTGGATAAAGCACAGAGAATTGAGGGAATTGTAAAAAAGAATTAATTTATGGAACTACAATTTAAAAATCTGAGAATATAGAATGGTGGGAGATAGGGTAAATGATGTTTTTTAGCTGAACTAGGAACTAAGATACGATCTAATGGGCACAATATGTGAAAACAGTTGTACATGTTTTATAGTTGGAGGTTTTCATTTATACAACATATATTGAACTATGTGCCACAGTCCAGGCATTTTATACAAAGCTGAGTGATTAACTGGTTCTTGTTCCTGAGGAGCTGTTATTCTATTTTCAAACTAAATGCATCACCTGAAACCTTGTTAAAACTGTACATTCCCGAGTCTCAGCCTGCAATTCCCCAATCCCAAGATTCTGATGCAGCAAGTCTACACTTGGCACCCCAGTAATCGGCCCTTTAGCAGGCAATTCGATTGATGGGCCTCCATCACCTAGTAGGTGGCAAGACTAGACTTTAGATCTTAATTCTCTTCTTGTAATTAAAAGCTAATCAAGAGAGGATTTGAGTATTCTCTTTCTCTAAAGAAAACCTAAACAAGGAAAAGGGCTATATACCAAGAAAATAGCATAGATGACTCTTACTGAATATATGAAATGTAAACCCAAGTTTTTTACTCTGCCTCCTTTTAACTCCAAAGTCCAGAACAACAGGATTTTAATCTCAGAATTCTGATATTGTCCTGTATGTGCTCTTTGTCACACTGTTCCCTGTCCTTTTGTGCAGAGATGGTATGTTCAATACTCTACAGTCCCAGCTCTCGCTCACTGTAATGGGTTTTCTCCATTCTCTTTTGACTCCTTTTCACAATGCCTGAGGGTGGGGGTAATTAAACACCCTACCTTTGTAGGATTGCTCTACTAATATTGTTACCAGGTGTCCCTTCCTCCCCAAATTGCCTGCTCTCATTTTGATAATATGATCACCCTGGGGACTAAAAGATTAAAACGTTCTTAAATGATGCAGAGAAGTTATACACACATACACACACATACAACAATGAAGCAAGTGAGTGGGTGGGGAGGATTGTTTTGCTGTTAGCTACAGAGCTGTCCGTTATTGACAAGAAATGAGTCCTGATCAGTACAGGGCACTGTCTTGGGGTTATTTTTAATGTTCAAAGAGCGAAAAGAACAAAACAAGGCCTGCCTGCAGCCAGATCCACAGTGTAAGGAATCCAAGTAAAATTTTGTTTTGTTTTGTTAGGAGTAGTCAAGGCTAAGAGTTCAAACAAATCCAAATAACACTGTATACATAATAAAGCATTTATCTTTCTTAAATATGTATGTATACACACACATTTTACATTCTAAGTCCCTCAGCTTCAAGAGAGGTGTTTATAACGACAGATAAAGCCCCATTTGATAAAGACCACCCAAAGGCATACCACCCAAGACAAAGTTAGTTTACTAACTGGCAGAGGAAGAACGAGATTAGAGATTTTGATGGAACTTAAGTGAAATTTAAAGCAGTCCTCTGATGGGCTCAAAGAAAAGCAGAGCTGTATATCATGGTGTTAACTTCACACTGGGCTGAGAAGTTGGCTCTGGGTGCACAAGCTTAAGACAAATGCTCAATGTCTGAAAATCCCTCATCTGTGCACCAAAGCTGGAAATCAACACGGCTCAGTATTTCTAGGCAACGTGATTTCAAACAGCAAGGTCTCTCACAGTCTAGATGTTGGAGAACACGGTTTCTCTGCTACGTCCCTGAGTTTAATTAGCAAAAGGACTTTTTCCAGGTTCCAACTGTCAGTAGCCAAGCAACCAGCGAGGCGTCTGAGTGCGGCCTCGGACAGGCTACCTACGATCCTCAGCCCCTCGCGGCCCGCCGCGTCACTGGAGCCTCCTGCTCCCCAGCTTCCCGGTTCTCCGTGCAACCTGGCTCCCCATGGCGCTCCACGGCCCGCCCGGATGCCGGGACCCTCCAGCCCAGCCTGCAGCTGGCACGCGCTGCGCAGCCGCTGCCGCGAGGCCAAGGTCGCCGAGGGACCCGGAAACACTGGGGCCAGCCCCGCGCTCCCTTCAGCGGACTACAGACAGTAACAACTTAATATTCGGCACGACACGAGGACTCTAGCGAGGTCCCCAAAAGACCTGACCCGCTCCCCACTCTCGGGAGCCAAAGTCAAGAAACCCAACTAGAGTCACACGGTGAAGTCTTACCTTCGTCGCTGCATGCAGGGCTGCGCATGCGTAAGAGTTGGCAGCGCCCCTCTCCTCCCACGTGGGCCCCGCCCCCACACCGTAATTACCGTTTCTCCTTTGCTAAGGGGCCGTTGGTCCTGCCTGCAGGATACGGTACATTATCTTATTTAATCTTCACAGCAGCCCTATACTGTGAATATCTCATTTTACAGAGAAGGGGAAAGGCTTGCGCTGCCCACAATCACTCAGCTAATAAGAGAACTGAGATTTGAACGCAGGATACTGACTCCAAAGCTTGTGCTCATTTTCTACACTCTTCAACCCAAAATGCGGTAGTTTCTGAGAATCAGCAATAGCGGCCTCACCTGGGAGCTTGTTAGAAATGCAGATCTACAGAATCGACATAGGCATTTTAGCCATATCCCTAGTTTGCAAATTAAGGCGTTTGCAGATCAAAATTTGAGAAAGAGTGCTCGCTTTGGCAGCCCATATACTAAAATTTGAGAAGCACTACATGTACCACCCACCAGGTGGGAGGAGGAAAAGAAGGGAGAATGAGAAGGGAAGGAAGAGAAGAGCAATATAAAAGTATATTAAGGTACAGGCAGAAAACAAAGCCTGGAATACCCAAAATAGACACAGATCTACCTTCACTCTATAGTCTAGTGAAGGATAAAATACATTCACAAATAATTAATGAAAAGCACACAATGATTAGGGCCTTGCTTCTGATCAGAGGGTTATATCCATGAGGTTTGAGGGAAGGGGTGATAGTTGGGAGCTAGCTTTGTCAGTGCCAAGTAAGGAAGTACCTCTGAGGGGCTCTCTGTCTGTCCCAAATTTCCTATTGAACTCCCACAATCCAACCTATGTGGTTCATTTGCACAACTAAACTATCATAAATTGTGGAAAATGTGGGTGCGTAAACTATTTTCATTTAAAGCTAATAATATTATTGGTCAAGATCCCTAAGGACTACAGAGATTCAGATCCCCAATCTCTTCTACTATGTCAACTTTACTGGTATTCTCTTCATGTTTGGGCTTCGTACAGTCTCTCGATCTATCTGCTCTATAGAAAATGCCTCTGGGTTGAAACTTCATTCTATTAATGTTACATATCTGATTTTTCTCTCAAGTTTTTCTCGTAAGATCTCCTTTTGCACTAAAATAATTAGCAAAATGACTTTCCAGGTTCCAACTGTCAAGAGCCAAGCAACCAGCGAGGCACTTGCGTGTTATTTTTACTTTGTTATTGTTTTTGCTGCCATAACTTATTTTTGCCAAAACTTTTTAGAACTCCACCCCCAGGCATCACCTACACTGTTGAGGTTCCCCTTTCCCCTCCAACCAGGACATCTACAATCTTTAAAGATTCAACCCTATTCAAAGATTCACTCACAATAAATAATAAACATTTCTCATTTTAAAAGCAACCTTTATGACTTCAATAATTTGTTATATGTACACATATGTGTGTATATTAATCACTTAAGACACTAATCTATGCTGCCAGGCCCTACAACTTTGGTTTGAAATGCTAGAGCATCAGTGTTAAAGGTACCAGGATGACAAAATAAGATAAAAAGGTAATTGGAATGGTTCAGACTGAAAAAAAGAGGAAAAAAATCCTTGATAGCAAAGGTGGAAATAATTGCACAGAAACTCAATCACTTCCATTGGGGAGTGTATATAAACTAGTTAAGGGAGGTCGTTAATTGGGGTGGGAGTTTCCCAGTATCACACAAAACTTGACATCCTCATATTCCTTTCTTACACATCCTGGATCTCACTGTAGATTTCACAAACATGTTTTGAGATAAAAGACCATTTGGCCACAAGGTTTAGGGCAGGAAAAGTGGAGACTCTAGTGGAGACTCATCAAGTTGATTTGGTCAATGATTTGGGGTAGAGGACAGAGGGTGTTGGGACAGGTGGGAGAGACTCTAGTGGCAGATTTTCAAAGTGGCACTGATATAAGTGTCAAGTAGAGGGACTCACAAGTAGCAGGTGTAAGTGCTACATAATTGAGGAGGAGGGGGTAACTAACCTGCCCCAGCCCCAACCCCATCTGCAAATGCTCAAGCTCTTCAGTTCAGAAGTCTGGTCAATCCTCCTCCAAGTCTCCAGCACCCTTCCCAAAGAGTCCTGTACATTCCCAGTGTGATCCTGATTTGTGCACCCTTCCCAAAGAGTCCTGTACATTCCCAGTGTGATCCTGATTTGCTCACTCTGGCAGAGAGATGCAAGTGGCCAAGAGGAAATTCTCCTTGTTATATCATGCCCCAGGCACAGAAGCTGGCTAGTCTCAATCTTCTATAGTGATTAGAAGTGCAAGAGCAGCAGGGATCTCCATACTTATAAGTACCTAGGAAGTCTGCTGTCTGTTATCCCATGGTCACCTTAGAGGAAGAGCAGCTAACCAACCTGGCTGAGATCCTCAAGGTAAAACACTGTCAATCACCTGATATGAGGCAGCGGAAATTAGTCTAGATGACCCACTGAGGGTGGGTGCCAAAGGGCACCTACTGGACAAGAGAGGCCCAGTATCTTGGTGATGGCTCAGGCTTCCCTTCAGATGGCCCTAGGACACACAGAGAAGTGGAATGCTGTGGCCACTGAGTTTACTGTCCCTGAGGCTGGGGTGGTGGGGGCAGGCTCCCTGCTCTGGTGGCTCCTGGTCGCTGGGAGTGGTTCTCCATCGCCCTCTATCTATAAGGCGAAAGCATTACCAGATAAACGCCCCTGGATCCTGAATGTTTTCAGCATCCATCATCTCCTGATCTCCATCCTACCTCCCTAGTGTTCAACTTCTGAAGAGGGGAGCCAGTTTTAGAAAATCCCCAAATACAAAGAGGTTACATCCCTCTTCCAACACATGGAATTCCAAGGTAAATTTCAATCCTGAACTACACTGGGAAAAAACTTTTCCCTTGCTAAAGAAGAGGGGAGAAAAGCACAGCTTAACCCTAAAGGGGCACCCCACTACATAGAGAGGAAGATAGAACTGGAGGGGCTGATTTACCTATCTCTAAAAACCAGTCTTGGGCCAACCGACACAAAGGAGCAATATGGTACTTGATTCCTGCTTTCCTAATCAGACGATTTCAATCACCCTAGACTTCTTTTTTTATTGTCACCTG
>NW_024349800.1:42709618-42719281 GCF_902729225.1 Pteropus medius
CTCTCTCTCTCTTTCTTTTTTGGTGTAAGTCCATAGCCTCGGACAAAAATTAAAAGAAAACAAGGTAAGTGGGAACGGTCTCTTTAATCTCAAAGAAAGAAGCTTTAAGCTTCCTGTGCTGCTGCCACCAGAGCCATGAGCCAAGCCAGGGCAGCGCTGAGAGGTCTACAGCCACTTACTTACTCTATGCCTCGATGGCCCCAGGAGCTGATTGGCAAGCTGAGATTTCACAGAACATGAGGCCCCTCGGTACTCGAAGGCACGCCGGTGCAAATGTGTCATATGATCTGTGTTATTTCGCAATCATTCATGCTTCTGTTTCCTCCCCTCATGCACGACAGACAATTAGAGCCGAGTATGTAGAACTGTAAGGCTGACAGGCTGTTCTGATCCTAGAGAGACTAACAAAAATCAGAGCTCATATTACCAATTCTTAAGAGCCTCCAAATCCTCCTAAAATTACAGGCATTAGTGTCAGAACAGGATCCAGCAATATTGTCTTTTTTAACGTTTTACTCACTAAGATGCAAGCAAAGGACAACAACAACGTTTGAATTAATGCCTTAAATTCTATCTTCCCCAGGGAAACAAAGACTCTTTATAATGTAACAGGATAATCCCACTAAGCAGCTTGGCAGAGAGTTCAGTCCTACCCCTTTTCTCTTTGGGGAGAGAAATTCTGAAATATACAACCTTCCCATCTACAGTAAATAGCATCCCATCATTACATAAGGTAATAAGACCTTCAAGGGGGGGGTGCTGTATGGAAATATAAAAATAGTAAGACACTCCCATTTTTTAATTTTCCTTTTTTACAAACTTAAAAAAATAATCACAAATATAATGACACTCAGATACCTATTCCGAACTAGGAACTCTCTTCTGTCAGTTCTTTTCTCTCTGTAAAATGGAGATTAAAAGTGGTTCTCCTGCATTCACCGCTGCCTCCCCGAGATATGTCCTGTTGACATATAAAATTTCCTCAATTCCATAATGCATGTGTTTCCACAGGTTTACATTTCTGAAATTGGAATGCATCTCATGATTAATTTGATATAGCGTTTGTCCCCAAATGCTGTTATTAAATAAAGTTTTCTAGAACTCAGGAAACTTATTTCCCTTGTGGTCATAAAAATGTCTCTCCTCAGGAGGTAAGATTTTTTTATTTCAATGAAAAGTCCTATGGCCTTGTTTCTTGTAGCAATTAAAGAAGTACCGAGAAAGCAGGGGCACTAATTAAACCTGGGCCCCCTAAGAGAGATCTTGCTGGGATTGTCTTTTTGCCAGGGGACTCAGCAGGAGGCCTGCATTCCAATCCCAGCTCCTCAAATGGCTGACTCTACTTTCCTAGGTAAAACTCCAATTAATCTACCTGTAAAATGGTAACAACAGTAACGCTGATTTCATAGGCCTGTTATGCATATGAAGTTACATTAAATCATCCATGTTATCTTACCAGCTTGGCAGAATGTTTGGTACCTAAAGTGATCAATTTTTTATTAGCTACTATTAAATAATGTTAGCTATTAATTTAACTGATATATGAATGACTGTAGCAGCTAGGTAACTATGCATACTAGAAGTTAACTTCTTAAGTGTTAGCATTAGTTTAGAGAAGATAATAATAATAATTATTATTATTATTTTAAAATATGTTCCTAGGGTTAGAGGGAAAAAAATGGAAAAGAAAGAAGATAACATGGAGAAGAGAATGGGAGAGAAAGAAGAAAAGCTCAGTATATGTTTATGAATGCCTGGCTTACGAAGATGCCAAAGAGAGTAAATTCTGACCCAGAAAGTGTACTTAATAGAATATAGGATAAATTACTGTTACAAGGAGATTAAAATTTCAGTGGTCCAACATGATAGACAATTCTACTCTTTCGCATACAGTTCAGAAGGTTTGTTATATGCAGGGGGTGTCGTGGGAGGGTAGCTTTATTTCACCAGGCTGTCCAGTAAGCCAGGTTTCCCCTATCTGGGTTGACCATCCCCTGGAAAGTTGTTTTTCTCTGAATTCGCAAGTCTGGCTGGCCAGCATCGCCTCTGTCCTCAAGGTGTGTGAAAGGGGATAAAGAATTAGAGAACAATATAACTTCCTATGTCAAGGACATGACCAGGAAGTTGCACACATTACTTTCGCTCACCTCTCACTAGACCCACAGCCACACTAAGCTGCAAAGCAGGTGAGAATTATAGCTCAATTTATTCAATGAAAAAAGAAGGGAGTGGCTGCTGGGGAAAGACTGTATCTCAGAGAGTGGGCATCTCACTCTAGAGCCCTTGACCAGCAGGGAATAAGCTCAGAAGACAGGAGATACCATAGTATTGTGTGTTCCCCTTGACAAGGCATGTCCTTTCTATGAACCACATAACTCTATTGTTAAGTAGGTCAGGAAGAGCAGCTATCATTATCCCCATTTTACATATAGACTTTTGAAGGTGTATTATGAGCTCAAAATAATACAATTAGTAAGTGGTAGAGCCAAGATTCAAACTCAGGTCTTCAGATTTCTAAATCTATTGAGCCAGTAAATGACAGCTGTGAGCCTGATGCCTGGGATTGCCTCCAAATCATAGCCTCTTTCCCACACCACTAAATTCTCTCTCCATCCCATTGCTTCCTTGACACACCATGTAGGACATATGTGCAAAGCTATTCAAATGAGGAGAGAGCTGAAGTTTCATTCTGTGAATTGCTTTTGGCTAATAAGAAAATCGTATACCTGATTCAATTAAATAACTGTTTGTTAGATATTTAATATCTATTATTGTCTTTTAAGAGGTTCCATTCTTACTTGGGAGGGTTGCCTATAATTGTAATATAATCAACCCCTGGGATAATATTCCCTGGCCTCAGCCTGTTTTGCACCTGTGGTTTGCCTTTTGTCAGAGGTAGGTATTCAGAAAGATTGGGGGTGGGGGCTGGATGATGAAATGATTTTTCTCATGTGACTGAGAGGAGCCCTTTGTTCCACTTTCTGAAAAGCTCCATTAAAAGCCATCACTTGCCCTAGACAACCACAGAGCAGATTCATTAGCACGGAGACAGCATGGCTGATAAGTCCAAATTAATTGACTACATTGATGAAGCTTTGGAAAAATCCAAAGAAACTGCACTTTCTCGCTTGTTTTTCACCTATCAGGGGATTCCTTACCCAATCACCATGTGTACCTCAGAAACTTTCCAAGCCTTGGACACCTTTGAAGCCAGAAGTGATGACATGGTGCTCGCATCTTATCCAAAGTGTGGTAAATAACAACTCGTGTTCTGCAAAGGCACTTTTTTATAGTGAGTGGGTTGGGCAGGGTGCAAGGCAAAGGTGAGAGGAAGGCAGTTCATCTCTGCAGGAAGTCAGTTAGAAATCAGAGAGGAGGATAGCCAAGATGGGTAAGAAAATAGGTTGCAAAATCAATAACTAGAACTGCTAGATCTAGAAACCCCAACGTCTGAAAAGGAGGTCTGCGTGAAACGAACGTGATGGCTGATGCATGGAGGGGCTGGCAAAAAGAAACATGAATGCAGGAGAGTCCAGTTGCCATGTAATAGATTATTTTTCAGGGACAAGCATCAGTCCTCCAGTTTCTCAAACCAGTTTTACATGGGTCATTCATCGCTGGAGGATAAAACATTAAGAATCTAAATTATCCTATTTTACACAATCAACTTTTTATTTTTTTAAACTGTTATTTCATCTCTAAGTGTTTATTAAAGCCAACCTCATTTAATATTTTTCTTTCTCTTAACTGATGTTGGGTTTTTATAAATTT
This sequence comes from Pteropus medius, assembly GCF_902729225.1. Taxonomy (NCBI): domain Eukaryota; kingdom Metazoa; phylum Chordata; class Mammalia; order Chiroptera; family Pteropodidae; genus Pteropus; species Pteropus medius. The sequence continues at coordinate 42,713,390 of NW_024349800.1, forward strand.
AAAATTATATACTCCTATTGAAAATATTAATTTAAAGTAAAAATAATATGATATATAATAAACAATCATTGCCATAGCGTAACATTTTTCTATAAGGAACATATTCTAGATTCAAAAAGAAGCATTGTCTCTTGTTAAAGGAGAAATCTGAGAAATAAGATGTTGAATTTTATATGAATGCAAGTAAATATTGTCTTCTACAAACCTTGTTTCTTTCCAAGCCCAGGTTCTGTTAAAAGCAGGAGAACCAGCTATGCACATCAGGGAATGGCAGTAGATTTTAATTTTTATGATGTATACAATAAAGTAATATGCCTTTGCTACATTGACTCCTTAATGAGTTTTGTCTGGTTTTTCTTACAGGTTCAAATTGGATTCTTCACATCATTAGTGAATTAATATCTGCTGATTCCAAAAAAAAGTATAAATATTCAGAATTCCCAGTTCTTGAATGTGGGGACCCAGAAAAATATCAGGTTAGTATAAAACCCGAGTGTTTAGCATCACCTTTAAAAACGATGCTACCATTGTCAAACTTTTCAACTTCTCTTTTAAAAATGTGTTACATTGTGTGTCACAGGTTATCTTACCTGTTATTACTCACCTTACCAATATAACTATTATTATTGTATTTGCTTGTGTTATTACCCATCACTGAGATAAACAGGTTTCTCTTATGATTTAAATAGGGCTAATATTATGGCTTGTAAATTTTTACATTATTTATACAATTGTTTCCAGGAAAGTCTATTTTAATTTCCAAAGACATGACCTTGAACTGAACTTTGTGACACAAACCACTTATAAGTAGGAAATTTCCTGTGATATTACTTTAGGACACTGGGAAGAATTTTTCTTCCTGATCATGATTTTGACATGTCAAAACTTGACTCTAAGCTTAACCACCCAAACTCTTGAAAACACTTTATGTCATGGAAAACCTGGTAATCCTGTTCCTCATCCAGGTTTCTATTTCTCCAGGAACTTTACTGTGAATGTAAAGCAAGGCATTACTTCTGTCTTCAGGTTTCTGCATTCTAAATCTTAGCTCTAATTATGCAATTAAAAGCTGTACTTCCAGTTAAGGGAATTTCAAGCTTTAGTAAAAAGGTCCAGATGATATTTAAAATCAAGGAGGTCTTCCAGAAGCACCTAAATTAACATTAAAATGTTTTACAAAGTGAGTGAGACATGATCCTAGCTCCAAGGTTTCTAGAAAATGTTTTAACTCAGTATGGTATTTCAGGTTTTGAATATCCGTAATTTATCAGAAATGTTTTTTTTCTTCAGATATTTAAAGACTTTTTTGTATTTTAATTATAATTTCATCATACCTAGAACAAAAACATTTTCCTTTGTTTTAAAATGGAAATCAGTGAGAGAATGAGCTCCGCGTAAGAGTTATTTACTTTACAGAAAACTTTTCTAAAATACACTATATTTTTAAACAAGATACAGATATATCTAGTCTTTACATTGTTACAGTTTGGCTATGTCACACATTTTTGTGAACATATTATATGTTTATCTAGCTTTGTTACACTTAACTCCCATTTTTCTCTTGGATATTTTTCTAATCCTTTTAGGAAATCATGTTTTTATGTGATTTTTGGCTGTGCAGTTTAGTAGAAAAAAGTACTCTATAACCTAATCTGAAAATTACCATCCGTGTGATTTTCGCACAAAGCACTTAAAACCTCAAAGCTTATTGTTAATCTCTAAAATAGGGGTTATAATATCAACCTGAGAAGATTATTGTGAGCGAATGTAAAGTAAGTCCAAATCTAAAAAGTGTAATTTTATGTAAATCAAGTATTATTACTACTAATCACCACTTGGACCCATATCATTGATTTAAATTTTTTTTAACCTCATTTTTTGCCTCTTTGCTTGAGCTGGGATCTCCACTAATCTTTTACAAAACAATTAGCCATAAATGTCTAAATATCATTTTTTCACCTGAAGTGATGTCACCAAGCAGTGAGTGACCTCTACAAGTGGAAATAAACACTTGAAGCCTTAGCACCCCACCTACCAAATACTAAAGGTATGATTTTAAGATAAAACCTTTACCTTTACAGATTAAACAGGTAATTTCATTTTTTAAATTATCAGTTGAAGTAAATTAGAGACAAAAAAAACAGAAACAGAATCAATCACTGAGTCATACTGACAAGAATTTCTCTCATAAAATATTTCTCAGATATTTAAGTGACTGCACTTTCAGGCTCTGTTGGGATATTTGATTACATGTAGTCTCATTGGCAAAAAAAAAAAAGATGTTAAAAATGGATTTGGTGGAGTTATGGAAAGACTTGAATATTTTTGTTAAAGACCTTGAATATAAAAAAAAATCCAAATTAAGTGTAAGAGTGGATTGCAGATTATGAGCTGTCTTGAACAAAATGAATTTGCTATGATTGTGGTAAAAGGTAAATTTCTCCCCAAAGAACAAAAAGAAATGATAAGCAGGATCCAACAAGGAAGATCAAAAGGTAGATTTTAATTAATTATTCATTTATGATTCTCTATTCCTCATCCCTACAAAGTAATAAAATAAGAATAAAGAAAAATTAGAGGAGGAAGAGAAGACACCACAATACTAATGCTTAAAACTACCATTCGGATACTAAACTTAAGAGTAATTCACTACACACATACACACATTTTCACCTTACTTTATTTTTAAGAGAATGAAAGAGTTTCCATCACCAAGGATTTTGGCAACTCACCTCCATTATGACAAATTACCTGGGTCCATCTTCAAGAATAAAGTCAAGGTGAGTGTCTTTCCTACTGGTATTTCAATTTGAAGTTTTTAAATGTATAGATATTGACATTCTGAGTTATGTGATGAATTTGCTCCTCATCATAGAATTTTTATAAAGAAAGTGTGAAATTTTAGTATTTCTTTGCTTGTTTCTTCAGGTATATTTGCTATACTTTCAAATCTAAAGTGTTGTCAGCTAGGATATAAATTGTACATATTTTAAAATCTGTTTTATAGTGAAGAGACTTCGGAATTCCACTAAGATATTTAGAATATTTATCAAAATAATACAACCTACGAAAATGAATGCAAAATGTTCTTTTGGTTCCATCTGGTGAGCACTATTTACCTGAAGTCCGAAACGATTTTATTTCTGAATTTCACATGTAATAGCAACTTCACATCATGTCTAAATAACTAAAGGTGCTTTGGCAAGTCTTATTTGTTTAAAAAAATCTCGTTTCATTAATTGGTATTGATCCGTTCTCACAATTATTAGTTTTTATCCAATTCTTTTTGTTTTCACCTGGTCTCCCCTCCAGTCCTTATTTCTAGGTACACTTTTGTGTGTCTCAGGAGCAAAGATTAGATTTAATTAAAATAAGTATTTAAACTCTTGAATGCCGCACATAAGAGTGACAGGATAGTGCAAAAATAGCGAAGGAAGCGGAAGGAGGAAACCCCCTAAGATAACTGCAATGGTAAGAGGAAGGTGGGGAAGTGGAGGAGGAAAGGAAGAGTTGGAAATAAATCACTAGGGAAGTAGAGGCTTAGAATTAGCGGCTAGGAGCCAAGAATCCTAGGAGCTTAGAATTGGAAAATACCTAAACAGGTGTCCACTCCAACCCCCATTAGGTACATGACTTCCACTAAGCAGCCGTCTGGACTACAACTGAGTACAACTCTATTGAGTACGCCAGCTTTGAACAGTTCTGTTAAACAGTCTTTATATTGAGAATCTCCCAAATCAAAAATACCACTTTAACATATCATTTCTCCAGTTTAATGTACGTAAATATAATCACAAATCTAGGTGACTTTTTCCATTTAATTATTCCATTAGAAACAAAGCTAAAGTAATTTATAAAGCATTTGGATTTGGAGTGAAAAAGAGTTTTACTTTCATACAAATATAAGGGCAAGAAAAGAGCAACAGAATCAAGGTAAAAGATTGATGCTGGAGATTGGTACACACTCCAGCTGGGGATTGGTACACACTCCAGCTGGCCCTCGCCATTCACATTTATGTCCCTGTAAAATTATGAACTGCTACAAGCCAGGATGACTAATGAGTGGTAGTCAAAGCCCCAAACATATATAACACTCTCAAGTGACAAGTATGTGCTATATTTGAATTTGGGGTGGGGGTGCTTTTTAGATATGAATGAACGATATAGACCCAGCTTTGTCTCCATTTAATTGTATCCTGTTACTATTAGTTATTTCTTTAGAATGACTAAGTGTTTTGAGATCCTGATTCCCTCTTAGTTTTGTGTCATCTACAAATTTGATAAATATTGCTTCTATATCTTTACCTAAATCACATATTAAAATGTCGATGATGGTCTAGTCAAGACAGTGGAAATGCCACTAAAAACTTCTAGGCATGTTCACATTAATTTACTATTTAGCCTCTTTTGCACATGAGTTTTATATGTATAATTGCTTCTTCTTCTGGCTTACAGTCTTCATTTTATAAAAAAAAGTCATAAGCAATATATCTACTAATATAGAAACCAAGTCCATGAAAAACTTGATGTTTGCAGCAACTTATTCTCATAGAACACATGCTATTCCCCGGTGGTTACTTCTTCCTCTTTTATGTGGGCCTGAATCATCCATTCAGTCAGTTCTAAAAACTTCCCCCAAATGGAGGTCAGGTTCACAAATCTGTACTTTGCAAAACCCACACCATCATCGTTTCCAAAACTGAAATGGCATCTGCCAGTTTCTCATCTTCGGAATCTCTTGTGTGTTATCTCAGATTCCCCAGCAGTCACTGACTGTGCTCAATACTGTATTTTCACAGTTCCTCAGTACTTGAAATGGAAATCGTCAGGCCAGGAGGCTTAACCTCATTTGGGGCTGCCAGAGGGTCCTCCTGCAATTGTTTGGTTCTCTTGGGTTTACTCTTTACAATGTTTATTTCACACTTTTCATTTAAAAGAATGAGTTAATTCCTTATCAGAGAAGATCTCGCCATAACATAGAAGTCACAGGTTCTGCTTCATCATCACTCGTCACACCTCAGGCCCCGAGAGTGGGCCTGTCATTCTTTAATCTCCCACCAAACTCTAAATGTTATTTTCATTGTCCTTAACCTTATTTTGCATTTTTTACTTTATTTGGGGGTTTAACCTTTCAGATCATGCAGTTGTGAGCTTGCTCTTTATTTCTTTTTAATATCTTCTACATATGCCTCTTTTACTGTCTAAACTCATTAGCAAAAGTCCTCTCCTACAACATCAATCTTCTTCTTCTTCTTCTTTACTCGCCTTTCTCCAGACTTCCCCCATCTGCCACCTCCTGTACCTCAATTTCTTACTGTCATTCTTTATATGTTAACAAAATTATGTAGCATACAAGACACGTGATATTGCTCACCCTTTCACTTTTCCAAAGTTCAAAACATAGACCTCAATAAATTAACTTAGTTTTCTCCCCCTAGATATTGGTGATATTTCGAAATCCTAAAGATACAGCAGTATCGTTTTTCCATTTCCACAATGATGTTCCCGATATTCCAAGCTATGGTTCTTGGGATGACTTCTTCAGTCAGTTCATGAAAGGACAAGGTATGGCTGCTGGTAAAAGCATTCTTCCTTCAACAGATGATCACATAAATATCAAAATTCGAATATGTATTAGGGTAAAGAAAAGAGATTAGGGCAGATCCAGGAACTCAAAAGTTGCTTTTCAATTAAGTTTTATTGCATCACTAGTTCTGTGCATCAAACAATACATTACTGTTTTTAAAAATAATTTAGACAATTTATATGTTGACTGTATCAAGTGACCACAGTACAGACATGGAACAAAGAGGCATATAACACAGTCATGTAGAAAAGCATTTTTAGTTCATTTCCCATAGTCTTTGTATAACACAATAATTAAGAGAGAGG
>NW_024349800.1:42719292-42725755 GCF_902729225.1 Pteropus medius
AAGCTTATTGTTAATCTCTAAAATAGGGGTTATAATATCAACCTGAGAAGATTATTGTGAGCGAATGTAAAGTAAGTCCAAATCTAAAAAGTGTAATTTTATGTAAATCAAGTATTATTACTACTAATCACCACTTGGACCCATATCATTGATTTAAATTTTTTTTAACCTCATTTTTTGCCTCTTTGCTTGAGCTGGGATCTCCACTAATCTTTTACAAAACAATTAGCCATAAATGTCTAAATATCATTTTTTCACCTGAAGTGATGTCACCAAGCAGTGAGTGACCTCTACAAGTGGAAATAAACACTTGAAGCCTTAGCACCCCACCTACCAAATACTAAAGGTATGATTTTAAGATAAAACCTTTACCTTTACAGATTAAACAGGTAATTTCATTTTTTAAATTATCAGTTGAAGTAAATTAGAGACAAAAAAAACAGAAACAGAATCAATCACTGAGTCATACTGACAAGAATTTCTCTCATAAAATATTTCTCAGATATTTAAGTGACTGCACTTTCAGGCTCTGTTGGGATATTTGATTACATGTAGTCTCATTGGCAAAAAAAAAAAAAGATGTTAAAAATGGATTTGGTGGAGTTATGGAAAGACTTGAATATTTTTGTTAAAGACCTTGAATATAAAAAAAAATCCAAATTAAGTGTAAGAGTGGATTGCAGATTATGAGCTGTCTTGAACAAAATGAATTTGCTATGATTGTGGTAAAAGGTAAATTTCTCCCCAAAGAACAAAAAGAAATGATAAGCAGGATCCAACAAGGAAGATCAAAAGGTAGATTTTAATTAATTATTCATTTATGATTCTCTATTCCTCATCCCTACAAAGTAATAAAATAAGAATAAAGAAAAATTAGAGGAGGAAGAGAAGACACCACAATACTAATGCTTAAAACTACCATTCGGATACTAAACTTAAGAGTAATTCACTACACACATACACACATTTTCACCTTACTTTATTTTTAAGAGAATGAAAGAGTTTCCATCACCAAGGATTTTGGCAACTCACCTCCATTATGACAAATTACCTGGGTCCATCTTCAAGAATAAAGTCAAGGTGAGTGTCTTTCCTACTGGTATTTCAATTTGAAGTTTTTAAATGTATAGATATTGACATTCTGAGTTATGTGATGAATTTGCTCCTCATCATAGAATTTTTATAAAGAAAGTGTGAAATTTTAGTATTTCTTTGCTTGTTTCTTCAGGTATATTTGCTATACTTTCAAATCTAAAGTGTTGTCAGCTAGGATATAAATTGTACATATTTTAAAATCTGTTTTATAGTGAAGAGACTTCGGAATTCCACTAAGATATTTAGAATATTTATCAAAATAATACAACCTACGAAAATGAATGCAAAATGTTCTTTTGGTTCCATCTGGTGAGCACTATTTACCTGAAGTCCGAAACGATTTTATTTCTGAATTTCACATGTAATAGCAACTTCACATCATGTCTAAATAACTAAAGGTGCTTTGGCAAGTCTTATTTGTTTAAAAAAATCTCGTTTCATTAATTGGTATTGATCTGTTCTCACAATTATTAGTTTTTATCCAATTCTTTTTGTTTTCACCTGGTCTCCCCTCCAGTCCTTATTTCTAGGTACACTTTTGTGTGTCTCAGGAGCAAAGATTAGATTTAATTAAAATAAGTATTTAAACTCTTGAATGCCGCACATAAGAGTGACAGGATAGTGCAAAAATAGCGAAGGAAGCGGAAGGAGGAAACCCCCTAAGATAACTGCAATGGTAAGAGGAAGGTGGGGAAGTGGAGGAGGAAAGGAAGAGTTGGAAATAAATCACTAGGGAAGTAGAGGCTTAGAATTAGCGGCTAGGAGCCAAGAATCCTAGGAGCTTAGAATTGGAAAATACCTAAACAGGTGTCCACTCCAACCCCCATTAGGTACATGACTTCCACTAAGCAGCCGTCTGGACTACAACTGAGTACAACTCTATTGAGTACGCCAGCTTTGAACAGTTCTGTTAAACAGTCTTTATATTGAGAATCTCCCAAATCAAAAATACCACTTTAACATATCATTTCTCCAGTTTAATGTACGTAAATATAATCACAAATCTAGGTGACTTTTTCCATTTAATTATTCCATTAGAAACAAAGCTAAAGTAATTTATAAAGCATTTGGATTTGGAGTGAAAAAGAGTTTTACTTTCATACAAATATAAGGGCAAGAAAAGAGCAACAGAATCAAGGTAAAAGATTGATGCTGGAGATTGGTACACACTCCAGCTGGGGATTGGTACACACTCCAGCTGGCCCTCGCCATTCACATTTATGTCCCTGTAAAATTATGAACTGCTACAAGCCAGGATGACTAATGAGTGGTAGTCAAAGCCCCAAACATATATAACACTCTCAAGTGACAAGTATGTGCTATATTTGAATTTGGGGTGGGGGTGCTTTTTAGATATGAATGAACGATATAGACCCCAGCTTTGTCTCCATTTAATTGTATCCTGTTACTATTAGTTATTTCTTTAGAATGACTAAGTGTTTTGAGATCCTGATTCCCTCTTAGTTTTGTGTCATCTACAAATTTGATAAATATTGCTTCTATATCTTTACCTAAATCACATATTAAAATGTCGATGATGGTCTAGTCAAGACAGTGGAAATGCCACTAAAAACTTCTAGGCATGTTCACATTAATTTACTATTTAGCCTCTTTTGCACATGAGTTTTATATGTATAATTGCTTCTTCTTCTGGCTTACAGTCTTCATTTTATAAAAAAAAAGTCATAAGCAATATATCTACTAATATAGAAACCAAGTCCATGAAAAACTTGATGTTTGCAGCAACTTATTCTCATAGAACACATGCTATTCCCCGGTGGTTACTTCTTCCTCTTTTATGTGGGCCTGAATCATCCATTCAGTCAGTTCTAAAAACTTCCCCCAAATGGAGGTCAGGTTCACAAATCTGTACTTTGCAAAACCCACACCATCATCGTTTCCAAAACTGAAATGGCATCTGCCAGTTTTTCATCTTCGGAATCTCTTGTGTGTTATCTCAGATTCCCCAGCAGTCACTGACTGTGCTCAATACTGTATTTTCACAGTTCCTCAGTACTTGAAATGGAAATCGTCAGGCCAGGAGGCTTAACCTCATTTGGGGCTGCCAGAGGGTCCTCCTGCAATTGTTTGGTTCTCTTGGGTTTACTCTTTACAATGTTTATTTCACACTTTTCATTTAAAAGAATGAGTTAATTCCTTATCAGAGAAGATCTCGCCATAACATAGAAGTCACAGGTTCTGCTTCATCATCACTCGTCACACCTCAGGCCCCGAGAGTGGGCCTGTCATTCTTTAATCTCCCACCAAACTCTAAATGTTATTTTCATTGTCCTTAACCTTATTTTGCATTTTTTACTTTATTTGGGGGTTTAACCTTTCAGATCATGCAGTTGTGAGCTTGCTCTTTATTTCTTTTTAATATCTTCTACATATGCCTCTTTTACTGTCTAAACTCATTAGCAAAAGTCCTCTCCTACAACATCAATCTTCTTCTTCTTCTTCTTTACTCGCCTTTCTCCAGACTTCCCCCATCTGCCACCTCCTGTACCTCAATTTCTTACTGTCATTCTTTATATGTTAACAAAATTATGTAGCATACAAGACACGTGATATTGCTCACCCTTTCACTTTTCCAAAGTTCAAAACATAGACCTCAATAAATTAACTTAGTTTTCTCCCCCTAGATATTGGTGATATTTCGAAATCCTAAAGATACAGCAGTATCGTTTTTCCATTTCCACAATGATGTTCCCGATATTCCAAGCTATGGTTCTTGGGATGACTTCTTCAGTCAGTTCATGAAAGGACAAGGTATGGCTGCTGGTAAAAGCATTCTTCCTTCAACAGATGATCACATAAATATCAAAATTCGAATATGTATTAGGGTAAAGAAAAGAGATTAGGGCAGATCCAGGAACTCAAAAGTTGCTTTTCAATTAAGTTTTATTGCATCACTAGTTCTGTGCATCAAACAATACATTACTGTTTTTAAAAATAATTTAGACAATTTATATGTTGACTGTATCAAGTGACCACATTTTGAACGTGGAACAAGAGAACTTTGGTGATCATGTAGAAAAGCAATTCATTTCCATGATCTTTAACTGATAAATTAGAGAGGAGAGGGAGAGAGGAGAAGAGAAGAGAGAGAGGAGAGAGGGAGAGAGGGAGAGAGAGAGGGGAGAGAGAGAAAAGATAAAACCATGACACTGAGCAGCCACACCTAAGATATTTGTTTGCCAGACCATGTTGATGTTTTAGCTCTGGTTATTGTTAGTTACAATTTTATAAGAGCCTATTAATACTCCAGGTGCTAACCTAGGTGTTGTATATGCATGGTTTTATTTAAGACCATAACAAGCTATGAGTAAGGCAGTATTAGCTCCACTGGCACAGATGAGGAAACTAATTTTTAAAAAGTTGAATCGCTTGTCAATGGTCTCACTGCTTGTAAGTGGCAGTGACTCTACTTCCATGGGTATAGTGGCCAGAGAATAGATGCCTCCTTTTACTAGTGGCTCTGTTGAGTCTTTACAGAAGGAATAATTTAGGCCAGATTAACCTAGAGGAAAAGCTGTTGCCCGGTCCCTCTAAGAGGACCATTTTTAAAGGTGATAAGCACAGCAATATCAAACCACCTCACATGCATGGACACTGTACTCGCTCTTTAATAAATAAATAAATATTGAGATTGGGATGTAGGAGAAAAAAGAAAGTGCATAGAAGGAGCTTATGAAGCACAAATAAGAAAGCTTTGGTTTGTCTGGTAACCATTCACTAAGACAGTTGAGGCAAGTTTGAAACATTACACCACTAATAATACAAGAAAACATTCAATGATGAGAAACCTGTCATGATTGGGACAATCTGTTTTAGGACATCTTTGTTGCCCTATCTATCACTAACCTAATTTAATTGATAATGATAAGATATGGTGGTGATAACTTGGATGGAGTTTCTGCCTTAAGAACTTATTACATTCAACTTATGGAGGCAGCTGAAGACACTGGAAATATGTAGGATTTGGAATGAGAAGGCTTAGTTTGGGGTTCACTTCTTATGATAAATTAGTAATTAATATTAGATAGAATAAAATAGCTACCATTTACTGAGCAGTTACTGCATGCCAGACACTACATGCTATCCCTAGCACCCCATTTTAGAGATGAGGAAACTAAGGCACAAAGAGAATTGGGGAGGTGCTCAAAGTCACACAGTTAGTAAGCAGCACAGCTGATCTATGTCTAGATCTGCACTGTCCAATGCAATAGCCAGTAACCACTTGTGGGAACTGAGCACCTGAAACGTGACTAGTGCAATTGAGGAGTTAAATTTTTTATTTTATTATATTTTAATTAATTTAAATTAAAATAAAAAAACAGGTATTTAATCCATTTATTGGAAACTTTTAACTAAGTTTGGTACAAGTTGAGTGTGTGAGTCTACTTTTCTAACTATAAGTTTTAGGAAGTCTAAACACATAAGTATTTCTGATAAAAACTTGGCATTCAAATTGAGATTCTCTGTTAAGTGCAAAATACCCCTGGCTTTTGAAGACTTAGAATATCAAAATAATGTGTAATGGCTCATTAGTAATTTTTATGTTAACTACATGCTGAAATAATATTTTTGGATCTATTGGGTTAAGTAAAATATTAAAACTAATTTCACCTTTTTCTTTTTGCTTTTCTTAATGTGGCTACTAGAAAATTTTAAATTACAGATATGGCTTATATTAAATTCCTATGGGACAATGGTGATCTACATAACATCATTTCTTTCTGGCATTATCTCTATCAATATTTTGTATCATTCACTATTTCTGAATTATTTTATTCACCTAAATATTCCTGGATGTCTGGTAGTTTTTATCAAACCATTTTTATAATTTGCTTAGTAGTGTTATTTATGAAGATAAGATGAATAGAAATCTGACAATAGGACAGGTTGATGCCAATTCTTTTGGAGCTCATACATATAAATAGTTTATATTTTAGAGCATAAATCAACCATTTATCATTTTAACCTCAGTTATTTAACATTCTTTAAGAAGTTTTTTTCCCCCCTTGTGCTTTTAGTTTCTTGGGGAAGCTATTTTGATTTTGCAGTTAACTGGAGCAAACATCTTGATCATGAAAATGTTAAGTTCATATTATATGAAGACCTGAAAGAGGTGAGATTATGATTATTGATATTCTATCGCAAGATTTATGATAAACTACAACATAGAGCACTTACTCAAAATGTCTGGGTGTATGGACACATATTGTATTCCGTTGTAAAATAGAATATTCCAGATATGTGGTATAGTGCTAGGAAAAAAAAACAAACAATGCATAAGTGTTTAACTTGTTTATTTAACAGAAATAAAATAATACTTAGCAACCTACTACTAACAGTGGCTGCT
>NW_024349800.1:42725766-42806863 GCF_902729225.1 Pteropus medius
TTTTTTTTCATTTATGATAGACGGTTCAAATTAAGTATGTGAAAAACAATAGGTAGGTCTCAATTGACAATTAATTGAACATGCATTTGGCTGTGAACTGATTTTTCCATATTTTTAAAAATTGTTTATTCACAAACATTTAGTGAGTGATTGCTTGGCATTGTTCTAGGCACTTGTGACAGATATATCAGTGAACAGACCAGTCAAAGATCACTGCTCTGGAGAAGCTTACATGCTAACTGGAGAAGGCAGAGAGACAGAACGATAAGTAATAAACATAATAAAATTAAAATGTATATAATAAGCGATTAAAAGAAATGGCATAGCTGATTAAGGAAAACTGGAAATGCCAGGGGTTGGAGGATTGGGATGCTGGACAAATTCCAGTATAAAATAGGATGGATGGAAAGAGGAAACTTCATGGAGAGGATGAGATGTGAGCAAAGCTTTGAAGGAAGTGAGAAAGTGAGCCAAGGTAATAGCTTTCCAGGCAGAGAGAATTGACTGGAGCAAAGGTCTTGAGGTAGTAGTTCTCGGTGTGATTAAGCGACAGGAAGGAGGTGGATATGGCTGAGTCAGTAGATGCGTACCAGGGGAGACTAACCAATGAGAACAGAGGAAAGGGAATGGAATGGTGTGGAGTATGAAGGATGGTGTAGCAAGTCATTGAAATTACTCTGGCTTCCACTCTGAGTGAAATGGGAAGTCATTGCAAGATTCAAGAAAAACAGCAGTAGGCGTTGATGTGTTTTTAATAGGATCATTCTGGCTGGTGTGTGAGAACAGACTGCGGAGGAGCAAGATAGTGCAAGGAAAACTATAGGGAGGCTACTGCAGTAGTCCAAGCAAGGGGAGATGGTGGCTCAGACCAGAGGAAGCAGTGGAGGTGATGAGGAGTGGTTGAATTCTGGGTATATATTGAAAGAAGGGCCAATAGGAATGGACGGGGTAAGAGTAGTGAGAAAAAAAGAGAAGTCAAAATAGACCGCAATATTATTGACCTAACCAACTGGGAGGATTGAGTTGTTATCATTTGAGTAGAAGATGGCAACAGGTGAAGCGGGATTGTGGGGATGACCAGGGTTTGGTTTTTCGGACATGCTAAGTTTGAGATGTTAATTAGTCATCCAAATGGAGAGGTCAAGTAGGCAGGTGGATATAAACGTATTGAATGCAGAGAGAGCTCTGGGATATAGATATAAATTTGCAAATCATTGGCACATAGACAGCATTTAAAACCATGAGATTGTATGTATACCTATGTATGTAAGTATATGGACAGAGAAGGGAAGGCTGAGAACTGAGCCTGGGAGACCTCTAGTCTAAAGAGTTTGGGAAAAAGAGGAGGAATCAGCAAAGGAGACTAAGAAAGATTGACTAATGAGGTAGGAGGAAAACCATACTCCTGGACCCCAGTGAAGAAAGTATGTTAAAGAGAAAGGAGTGTGTAAAATGCTCTCTAACTGCACTGCATTTTTAATACGAGTCTCTCTTGTCTTATCAAGAGAAAGTATAATTTAATCCATTTCTTCTGTTTATAGGATGCATTTATATAACATGAAAGAATGTACTAATTTAGTGTTTTCTCCCTCTGGTTTACAATAATGTTTCTAAAATTTGTCCTCTGTAGAATGCCAGAGTGCCCCTGATTCTAATAATTCTTTCTTGGGGGTTGGAATGAAGTTGCTTGTGCAAACTGATTTGGGAACTGCTATATTAGATAACCTTCTCCATTGGGAAATTCACATTGCATATTGGCCTACTAATGACTGCAAGATCCTGTAGGAAAAAAAAAAAAAAAGGCTTACCTTTGTTTAACGCGAAGGATTCCAAACTTATTTGACCTCAACCCTTTACTCTCCTTTTTTTTTTTCATGAAACATCTATCACCATCTTGAGTATGTTAGTGTTTTATTGAATAGAGTTCAAGAAACTGTTCTAGAAGCTTTATATATCTCCATTGAGTCTAAGGCCATGCCACCCTAAGCATGCCCAATCTCGTCTCATCTCGGAAACTAAGCAGGGTCGGGCCTGGTTAGTACTTGGAAGGGAGACCACCTAGGAAGACCGGGTGTAGGCATAAACAAAATTTTAAAAATAAATAAATAAATAAATAAATAAATAAATAAATAAATAAATAAAATCTCCATTGATCAGGGACACTGGTGGTGGGGTGAGTGGGTGGGGGGGGAGTTCATGATTTACAAGGGTATCTAGACAAGATAAATTTCAAGTCCCTTCTAATTTCTATGATTTTAAAAATTAGACTTTCTTGATGGAATTAAACATTAGCTATAAATAGGATTCAGGAGAAAACAGAATTCAAATGAGCACATACAAATACATCCATTTCCTCAGACTGATACTTTTTTAAAAAAAATAAATGACTATCATCTTAGATAAAATTATAATCTAATAATTAATGCTTGCTGTCATTTATATCCTAAATAACAAGAATCATAAACTAAAACTATAAAATAAGACTGATACAGAATATCTTATAAGGACATCTTGACTATTTACATAGAGATATCAAAGTAAATCTAAAGAGGGAGAAACACGATTAGATAGTTGGGCTTAATCAATCCTTTCTGTTTAAGAAGCCTGTCTTTGCTCAGGACACAATTCCCACAGAAAGAGGCTTATCCTTTAAAATTTTATTTTCAGAATCTGACCGCTGGAATAAAACAAATTGCTGAGTTCTTTGGATTCTCTCTAACTGGGGAGCAGATTCAAACCATCTCGGCTCAGAGTACCTTCCAAGCAATGCGAGCCAAGTCCCAGGAAACACACGGGGCTATTGGCCCGTTCCTATTCCGCAAAGGTAAAGTTGCATTGGTTTCTGGGACATCCGTTAATTTGCATGTAATAGGCAATACACATAACTTTATCTTAAATAAGACAAGGTTTTATTTCTCTTTCCCTCAACAGGAAGTCCAGACACTGTTCAGAGCTGGAACCGGCAGCTTCACAATATCTTTTAGAGTACTAAGTTCCTTCTCTCTCTCTGCTTGTCACCTTGAGATAACAAGAGAGCAGAGAGAGCTCTGGCATTACATTAAAATTAAAATATTATTTTATTCAAATAAAAAGAGAAAGGCAAGAGATAGAATCATGTATTTTAGCTGAGTAAGCTCCCTCTTAAGAACTTCGCAGGAAGCTTCACTCCGTGATTTCTTATATATTATTGGTCGCCTCTCACTGCGCTGTTGGCCAGAAAATGTGATTTTTTTTTTTCAGGCAGGCGGGCGGCACATTATTATCCAGTTAAAATTAGGGTTTTGTTAGTAAGGAAGATGGAGAAAATGAATATTGGATAGGCAACTAGGTGTCTCTGGCACTGATGATTTTACTAAATTTCATCGAAGCATTTTAATTTCTTATGGAAATTTATAATAATATAGCCTAGGGATTGCTAGTTTTATTTTCTATTTTTTGCTTTTACAACAAAAATACAACGATTTAGAGAAGGCACATATAATAATAACAACTGTCATTTATCAGGCATCTATCATGTATTCGACCCTTTGCTAGGCTTAAATTTTATAGCAAAAAAAATATTAAATCCTTAATTTTAGAAATGTGGGCACCAAAGCTCAGGGTTATTAATTTTGTCATTGTCACAAAGCCACATTTCTCATACCAGTGCCAGGTGTAACTTTTTGGCATATTCCTTCCAGCCTTATTCTGTGATGTTTTATGTAGTTTATGACATTTGTGAACACAGTTTTATGTTCTATTTTATTTCCTTCATATATCTAAGCATTTCTTCATGTCATTAAACCTGCTCATATATTTCAATGGCTATGCAACAAGGAACTTATAACTTCAATCCAAATTTTCAAATATTCTAAAGAAAGAAGTAACTTCCTTTACTTTTAAAAGCAAGTAAGAAAAACCTATCCTAATCCCAGTCAAAATAATAACTTTTTGCAAAATTTTTAGGCTCTGAGGTTTTAACCCAAACCTACTGTTAAAATGCTAACTCTCAAGAAGTATTTAAAGTATTTAAAAGACTTTAGAGAGAGAAAACAATGACTCTCAAAAAGTAGAATTTTAGGACTCTGATGTTGGGAGAAGGGTGAAGATGGGAGATCATTGAGGCCAAGGGTCCTTTCTTGGTAAAGAAGGCACGTTACCTATCACATCACAGATGGGAAAGCACGCATGGGTATTTCTGATTTAACAAGAGACATCACATTAGTTTTTAAGGTGTCTAATTTTTTCATGTGTCCATTTTCACATTTCAAAGTGAAACAACACTGCATGAAAAATGGTAAAATCAAGAAGAAATATTCTAACAGATGTCTGGGTCTACTGTTTTTTTGTGTGTTGTAGGTGAAGTTGGTGATTGGAAAAATTTGTTCAGTGAAACTCAGAACCAGGAAATGGATGAAAAATTTAAAGAATGCTTAGCAGGCACTTCCCTAGGAGCAAAGTTGAAGTATGAATCATATTGCCAGGCTTGATTCTGGTCAATTCATCAGGCCTGGATATTTTATTTTCCTTAATAACTGAATTTAAATAATTAAATAATATTTTGATTAAATAAAATAATGATAACATTTAGATATGAATAACACAAATGTTATAATAATAACGTCTGAAGTTTTTGAGGAAAGGACACTTAGCTACAAAAGGGATATTAAAAAACATTATCAAATATAAAGATAAAATAAAAACCTTTATATATTTAAAAAGTGTGATAAATAGTCTCTAATATATTTGCACTACAAGAAATATAAGAGGAGTGCTACAGGCAAAAGGAAAATGGTACCAGAAATTTTGATCTACACAAAGGAATAAAGAGCACCAGAAATGGTGAATATATGGGTATACATGAGATATTTTCCCCATTTAAAAATCTCTTTAAAAGATAATTGCCTATTCACAGCAAAAGTAATAACAAAATATATTCTGAGGTTCATAATATATACAGAAGTAAATGTATGATAATTGTGGCGCAAAGGATGGGAGAGGGGAACAGAAGTACAGTCTTTTACATTTTGGAAAAAATTTGGTAAAGTTATATGTCCATATACCTTACAATCTAGCAATTATACACCTAGGCATATACTCTAGACAAACTGTCCCTCTTTTGCATAAGGCTACATGAAGGAAAATCTTTACTGTGGTATTATTTGTAAACAGTGAGAAATTTACAAACTAGAGAGGACTTAAAAAAATAACAAATTACAAAATTACAAATGAAAGAGGAAACATTACAACTGATAATACAGAAATACTAAGTACCATAAGAAACTACAATGAATAATTATACACCAATAAATTAGATAACCTAGAAGGAATGAAAAAAATTCAAGAAACATACAACCTATCAAGACTGAATAATGAAAAAATAGGAAATCCGAACAGACCAATTACTAGTAAAGAGATCAAATCAGTAATCAAAAACCTCCCAACAACAAAAAGTCTAAGATCAAATGACTTCACTAATGAATTCTGTCAAATGCTTACAAAATTAAAACCAATCCTCAAAATCTTCCCAAAAATTGAAGAGGAGAGAGCACTTCCAAACTCATTTTACAAGGCCAGCATTATCCTGATACCAAAGCCAGAGAAGGACACTACAAGAAAAGAAAATTATAGGCCAATATTCCTAATGAACACAGAAGCCAAAATCCTCAACAAAATATTAGCAAACTGAATTCAACACTACATTAAAAGAATCATACACAATGATCAAGTGGGGTTCATTCCTGGGATGCAAAGATGGTTCAACATCTGCAAATTGATAAGTATGATATACCATGTTAATAAAATAAAGAATAAAAATCATATGATAATCTCAATAGATGCAGAAAAAGCATTTGACAAAATTCAACATCCTTTCATGATAAATCTCTAAACAAAATAGATACAGAAGAACCTTACCTCAACAAGATAAAAGTCACACACTCATCAAAAGCTTAAAGGTTTTCCTCTAACATCGGGAAAAAAGACAAGATGCTCACTCTCTATACTTTTACTCAACGTAATACTGAAAGTCTTTGCCAGAGCAATTAGGCAAGAAAAGGAAATCAAAGGCATTCAAATCAGAAAGGAAGAAGTAAAATTATCTGTTTGCAGATGACATAATATTATGTGTAGAAAACCCTATAGACTCCACCAAAAAAACAAAACAAACAAAAAACAACAAAAAAATCCCCCTGAACACTGAATAAATAAATTCAGTAAAGTTGCAGGATATAAAATTAATATAAAAAAATCAGTTGCATTTCTAACAACAAACTTTAAAAAAATTTTTTTTAAAAAGTCTCATTTACAGTAGCAGTGGTACAAAAAGAATAAAACAGAAATAATTTAACCAAGGAGGTGAAAGATCTCTTCACTTAAAACCAGGACATTGATGAACATTGAAGAAGACTCAAATAAATGGAAAGATGTCCCATGTTCATTGATTGGAAGAATTAATATTGTTAAAATGTCCGTACTACCCAAAGTGACTTATAGAGTCAATGCAATCCCTATCAAAATTCTAATAGTTATTTCATAGACATAGAAAACATTCCTTAAACTCATATGGAACTACAAAAGATGCTGAATGACCAAAGCAATCTTGAGAAAGAACAAAGCTGGAGGCTTCACACTTCCTGATTTCAGACTATATTACTCAGCAATTTCCCAATGCAGGAACAAACATCAGTTGTTATTTTTCATTTGCTAGTAAAAAAATATTAAAAATACTTGATAGATGCAAGATTCTTTTATCTGTATCTGATTACTTGCTTATTGTTATTCATTGGATCTAAATGTCACCATGTGTCAAAATTGAAAAATATATCTGTGGCATTGACTATAGGTCCATAATCAAATTGGTATTCTCAGAGAATTACATATTAGGCCATTATTGAAAATTAACAAAAGTTATCAAAGATGTTTCTGTCTATCTATGTATCTCTATATCTATGTATCCACATTCCCAAACACTAAGTTACTTTCTTTCCTACAAACACTCTATCCTTAGGAAACTAATTTCTACATAAACACTTAAAGACACAGTGTTATTTTTGGCCATCACTGTACTTCCAGTACAGTGCTTCACATAGTAGGCATTCAGTAAACATTTTTTGAATAAATTAATGAATGGATTTTTTTCCCAACAGTGTGTTCTTAGAATATCAGATCATGCTTTTGATGTAATTAACAGAAAAATCAAACACAATGTGGTTTACAGTAGAAAGAAAAGGAAAGAGAGGGCTCTTATAACTGACCGATCTAGGATTGGATTGGCTTCAGGTAAGACTTGATCCAAGGCTCAATCAAACAAGGACACAATTCTTAATCTTCATTTCTCAACTATATTCCCTTGGTGTAGGCTTCATTTTCAGGGAGGTTTTTCCTTGTTCAGTACGGGAAACAGAAACCACTGTAAGCATGTCAATCAAAAAGATTTAGTAGGAAATTAACATGTAATTGTTGGAAGGAAGGCAGAATAGAAATCAGGAGACTTCCACTGAAGCTGCCATCCAAAGTTCAAGACCCTGCCACTGCC
This sequence comes from Pteropus medius, assembly GCF_902729225.1. Taxonomy (NCBI): domain Eukaryota; kingdom Metazoa; phylum Chordata; class Mammalia; order Chiroptera; family Pteropodidae; genus Pteropus; species Pteropus medius. Next base: position 42,733,283 of record NW_024349800.1, read on the forward strand.
ACTGCCTCTACTGCTGCTGCCACTGCAGATGCCCCATATCCTTGGAGAACTGACAGGGGAAGCTGCAGTCCAGATCATGCAAACACTCCTGAGCACAGGAGCTTGGTTGTCAGCCTATCCTGCCACAGAAGGATGGCCTTATCCTCGCTTCCATTTTCTATTTTGTACCACTGCTCATCAGTCATTGGCAGAACTCAAATTATATCCAGAACTTTAACTCCATAAAAATCTGGAAAATGTGATTTTAATCTTATATATGTTGAAACTCAGGAGATGAGGAGACATAGGAAGGAATAAGAATGGAAGCTAAATAAACATTAACAATATCTAGTACAGTTCACTCCTTTTACCAATAATCTTTCAAGCAAATAACAAAATTACATTCCCACCTAATGAAGCCCTTCTTTTCTTCAAATGAAAATACAGATATCCTATCCCTTAAGTGTTTATACCCTTTACTATGTGATGTTCCTTCCTCTTCTATTTTAGTCATAGTCCCACCTTTAAAACACTTAAATATAAGACTAACTTATAAAATTAACTACCACCAGCAATCTCATATAAAAGGAAAGGAAAAAGCAATTAAAAGAAGTTCATTAACACATACAAAAACAAAGCAAGGAAAAGAACATGCATAGCTTCTACGGTCCTTCATTCTACAACCAGTCATGAGACTATAGTTGATGTTTATAGCTTCCTTATTCATTTGTTTCCTTTGCCCTCAGAAGTCTCCACAGCTAGTAGGATGATATAAATCGACAATCTTGAAGGATCTGCGTCCTTAACAGTTCTGCCTGTGGACACCTTTAGATTTTCATTAACATTTATCACTGAATATGGGATTACTAGAAGGAACCCTAGAGAAAGCCCTAGATTTCTTCAACCTATGTAGCTGCATCACGATTTCCTCTTGGCAATTTATGTCAATCAGCCCAGCCAGTTCAGTAATCCTTTTTCTGTTCTTAATGACTTGATAGCATGATGAATCTGCAATATCCAGATGCACTTTCAACTTCCGGTTCCAGGATCTGTGTCCCTTACTGGAAACAGAGTCCAATGTCATAAGAGCAGGAAGCACTTATTTTGTTAAGTGCATGATACAGTTTACCTGTGGGAGACACCCTTTTACTTCTGTTTCTTGATCTCACGTATTCTGGCTGTGGAAGAAACAGCCACCTGGTTTAGAATATATCCTGCACCTGAAGACAGTATACCCATCTTGCTAACTGTTGTCTCCTACCTGAGCTGTAACTGAGTCTTCAATACTCTATCCCATTATCCTATAAGGCCAGCTGCTTTTTGACGATGGGGTTCATAATAAAACAATTGAATCCATGGTCATCAGTGTACTGTCTCACTCCTTTTCTGTAAAATGGGTTTCTTAGTGAGGGATACGATGATGGTGAACAAGATATTCAGAATGTCCAACAATGATGGTGCTGGCAGAAGCATCGCAGGAAGGAAAAGCACATCCATATCTGGAATAAATTTTTATTCCACAGATGGCAAGTCGCTCCCACGCCATGATGGAAGGGCTCCCATGTAACCAAGAAGCTGGCTGGGAGAGTATGGTAATCCGCACTGGGAGCTCAGAGTTTGTCTCTGCTGTTGACATGTTGGCTGCTCAGCAGCCAGATTAGCTTTGATAAGAATTCCATGTTGAACTCACACATATTACCCATTCTTTCTGCCCCTTCATTCATTTTGAACAAGCACTAGAGTAGCTAGGGGAAAAGCTGACATCTGTAGAAGTCTTCTGGTCTATCTGCTTCTCGAAAGCATCTTCAGAAGTGGGTGCCTTTGGTGAACATTCATAAGAGAACCCAATATGCTCATACTCTGTGTCCATTTCCAAGTGGATCACCCACATCATTTTCCTCAGACCTCCTTATCACCAATCCTCTGATCTTGTTTATTCCAAATCTCTGAATATCCAGTTAAATTATTAGCCTCTGGTTCAGTCCAAGCCACTTTTTCCAAGTGACAGCTAAACATACTGCTCAAAGTTCTGCCCATTGGAAAGATTTCCTTTCTCCTACTCTTTAGGGCCACTTCCCAAAGGGGCTGTTGTAATACATCAATCACTTTTGATTAATAGTAGTGTATTGTGCTTTAATTATCCTTTCTCAGTTGTCTCATCACAAGGAACCCATGAGTTCAGACATGTGGGTTGATATCACAGAATTAAGAGGGTCTTAGATATCTACTCAAATTACATGCCTGTGGACTGCCATATTTTTCAGCCCTAGGAATGCCAGGATAAATTTATCACCACTAAATATCTCTGGTGATTGAAACTTCATGATTCTGCTCTAATCCTGTTGCCCTTTCTTTGGGGTTTAAGTTGCCACATGGCCTCTGCCACTACGGGAGCTTTTTTGAAATCAGGGAGCTTTTTCAATGGCAGCATCTCCCATCGACAATTCCCCACCAACGGTGGTCAGCCATTACAGAATTTTCAAGGATGCTGATGCTCCCATCTTCAATATATTTCTTAATGCCTGGTGAAAGAGGATCCTTCAGGTTTTCTTGGGGGGGGGCATGTTTAGGTAGTGAATAAATGGGCTGCATATGATTAATCTATTTCAATGTCCCTGACTCCCAAAGTATTTTTAATTTCTTCATTTGTATTACTTGACATCACAACCTCATTTAATGTGGGCCACCCTTGAGCCCAGATTGTAGTAAACCAACTGAACAAACTGTTAAGAACCATTCCCAGCTGCTGAAGCCAGCACATTGAGTACATAATCTAAATTATGTTCATTTTTTATTGTCACCTTTAGAACCATTTCCATACATGTTTCTTGAGTGTCCACTGGGGGGGGAAAAAAAAAGTAAAATCTTGCAATTCTTTTATTGTGTAAACAATCCTCTGGGTCAGATCTTGTCTGTATCCTTTTGGGGTATCCTAGCATCTGATTCTACTTCTAGGATGGAAGGCATAAGGTAGGGATGGGGCATTTGGGAGTGACTGCTTCAGGATCTTCAAGCTAGGCTATACCAGTGGTAACTGGATTCATTCAAATCGACCCAAATCCCCAGGGCCTCATTCTTCCCCAGTCAATGCCCTCAATGTTCATACAAGAGACCTAGTGAGGCTACAAATTATATTGTAAAATTCTGCTATTTGTGGCATCAGACTCTGTACCTGATTTTTACAACATCAGCTTTGAAGCTCCATTAAGGGATTCTTCCGAGATGATCATAAAAGTGTGTGTCTTTTGACCATGTTTGAATCTGTTGTTTTCTTTCTCTAAGCTCTCTTGGGCAATTTGGAGGCTTTGGAAAGTAGAACAGTTGTCACTGCTACTGTCATTGCTGCTGCCACAGCCACTCTAATCCTTGCAAACATTTACCACCACTGGAGATTTTGTCTCCTGGAAATGCCACACAAAGATGGCTTTGCCTCCTGTCTACCTTCCAAACCTTCCACCAATGCTTCACATTTGGGAGACTTAAGTCATATCCAAGACGTGAGCTACTTTTTAGACACTGATACCCTGCAATATGGGGGGATGTAGAAGAGAAGTGGAAAAAGACTCCTAGAGTCAACACCCAATATTTAATGTATACTTGAGGTCTATTTTGGGATCATCTTTCTTACCCTAAGATGTTGACAGTACAGACTTGTGCTTCTAATTCTAGCTCCTCTGCTTACTAGCTGTGTTATTTAACTTCTCTGTTCCTGACTTCAGTTTCTCATCTGTTAAACAAGCTAATGAAACCTACCTTGCAGTATTGTGAAGTAAGCCCTCAGCACTCCTCAATTACCGTCAATGAGGCAGTATTACTCTGCAACTATTTCATAGTCTATTAGGTGAGTAGGATTTCTTATCAATCGATGACTACTGGTAAGGACTTGGGTAGTAAACTCCCTGAGGTCCTTCAGGGAGCAGGTGGCTCTCCTAACTGCTGGACTGGCCTGTGCTTGGTACGGCTGCTGACAGTATTAGTTGAATGAATCAATAGACGGGTGCAAACAGAAGGAAAATTATGCCCCCAAGCCTCTTCATCTCTAGCCTTGTAAATGTGACCAGGCAGCAGTGTCGAAAGGGGATGGAGTACTTTGATGTTTAAGGGCCTGACATTGAGCAGAATGCGGGTTTTCCACCTACCAGAGGCAAGACCCTGGGCGAATTAATTTACTTAGTTTCTTCTCTTGTAAAATAATATCCACCCCCACTCCAACTATTTGAGTGGAAGAAGAAATGGGATGGTTGAACCCAAAGCCTAGTTCAACTAGCGCCTGGCCCGCTGCAGGCGCAGGAGACCTCAGTGTCCTCCACACCTTCTGCGGATCCCTACCTGTACCGAAAGCCAAGGTGGGGATGCAAGGGCCTGGACGTGACCAGGCAGGCGCTGCATGTGGGAGCCGAGCCTGCCCTGCGGTGCCTCCGGTGAGGATTCCGGGTGAAGGTGCCAGGCTTCCGCGATCGCGGAGCTAGCCAGGACGTGTGCGGGAGGGGGCCGGGCGGCCGCAGCGGAAGGCGGAGTCCACGGGGAAAACGAAACTGAGAGCGAGCCGCCCAGACCAGGCTGGGTTTCGGCGGTCAGCGGCGGAGCGGAGTGAGCGCTGCCGCTGGACGCCGGGGAGCGCGGGGCGCGGCGCGGCCTGGGGCCGAGAGCGCGAGGGGAGCCCAGGCGCGCGCCCAGCACGCGGCCTCAGCCCGCGTCGCGGATGCTGGTGAGAGACCCCTGACCCCCGGCCCTGTCGCACCGGGAGCGCTGTACCAGGCCCGCAGCAGAGGTGCGGGACCTTTTCCGGATCCGTGCAGCGCGCTGGGAACTGAAAGCCATTTTCTTCTCGTGAAAGAATTTTTATCAGAGTAAGTAACGAACTAATAGCCCGGGCCGGGGTTGGCGGGGGAAGGGCGGTGGATCGAGTGGGAAATACCGAGGCCCGAATTACCTGTAGATTGGCTCAATAATCCGTCGCCCCAAATCTCTTGCCTGGCCAGTTATAATTGTTTCCCAATTGCCTGCTCTTAGCCCCTGCCTCCAACTGCATCCTCTACCCCCCGACCCTACCCCCTCCGCCGACCTCTACACCGCATGTCCGCCCACGGGCAAGGCCCCTCGTTCTCTCCGCTCTGACCACTCTGCTGTTCTTGGCACACAGCCAAGCGCACGTACCTGCCCCCTGGGTCTTTGCACTACATGTCTTTTCCTTCCTGAAAAGCTCTTCCCCCAGATACCAGCATGGACCAATTCCTCACTTTGCCCTGCCTTTCTTCAATGTCATTTGTCAGAGCAGCCTTTCCGGATGACCTGCATCTAACAGAAACCCCACTCTCTCCTCGCTGTTCCCCTAACTCTGCTTCAGTTTTCAACATAGTACTTTTTCATCCTTTGACATTTTTTATGGGTTTGTCCATGTTCCTCCATTAGTAATTTCACCAGAGCAGGGTTTTGTTCACTGGTATAAACCCCAGCACTTAGTACATAATAGGCACTCGTTAGTTGTTTAATGCATGGTTATTCATAACTTCACTTTTGAATTCCAGAATAATGAAACTTCTATTGCCTGCGGTTTTCTTTGGTACTAAAATTCCCTTGCGGTTAGTAGCTGAACGATGCACCCTTTGCTGTCACTTAGGAATTTAGAATCTTGGGCAGATTGTGCTTTTTCTTCAGTTTGCTTATTTGAACCTGAAGATCCACAACACTTGACCTGTAGTTTATTCATTTAAATCATCAGATATTACTTGACGCATGTTGCATGCCAGCCATTGTGCAGGCCCTGAAGGCCGCTGGGCCCTGAAGGCTGCCCTAAGGGGACCAAGGCACAGCCAAAGTAATTCTGGGCGTGAGTAAGATGGACGTGTAACATTTGCTGGTGATTTCTTTTAAGAAAATGGTAACACAGTAGTAAAACAAGATTTATTTAAAATAGTTAAAAAGAAGCCTGCTGCTTCTTCTTTTCCCCCAAAAGTTATAAGTGCTTGTTTAAATATGTCAGTTCAGTACGTATTAGTTTACACAATATTTCACTTAAATTCAAACTGGCTTGTCATTCCGATGATCAGCAGTTACTTAAGAGTTTTAAGTGCTGAGGATTTAAAGCATTTGATAGGACTTTTGGTTAAGTAATTACTAAGAACTCTTCCATAACTACTGTTCTGAGATCTATGACCCCCTCCAACTTGATATATGGTCTCATGGCTGTGACTAAACTAGATGACACTTTGGTTCCTGAAAATAATGGTACTTCTACAAATCCTTATCTGAAACCCTTGGTCCAGGTGTGTTTTGGCATTCAGAGCTTTTGGATTTTAGAAAGGAAATGCAGCATAAATCCTGTCTAGTATGTAATGCTCTCAGGAGGATTTGGGGGCAACACTTTATAACAGAACGTATTTCTGCAGTGAAATGTATAAATAGGCACCACACTATGTTAAAAACACTAAATAGCTCATGCCAGTTTAGGTCTAGACAGGGGGCTACGAATCTACCAAAAACCAAACAAATGAAAACAAAATAAACCTCAGTTTTCAGTGCTTTGGGATTTTGGAATTGCAGACCAGGAACACCATTTATCAAGGACCACTGGGGTGGGGGACTCTGCCGAATGCTTTTTGTCCAATTTACTCCTTACAACAGCCTGTGAATCAGGTGTTTTCAGGTCATGAATCAAAGGTTCAGAGAGGTGTCTAGCGCAGAGCTCTGTGGCTCTAAAAACCTCACTTTCTTCGCCACACTAAGCAGTATGTGAAGGCGTCGCCTTTGCTCAGATCCAGGCACTTTCAGCAATCTGCTCCCAGCCACCACCACTGCTCACTCAAACCACTGCAGCAGCCTCTGCTTGGTCTCCTGACTTCTGCGCGTGCTCCGTTCCTCTTTCCATACTCAGTTCCCATACTCTGTTCTCTATATAGCATCAGAGTGATCATTTAAAACATCAGTCCAATCTCATTACCTTTCAGCTTAGAAACGTCCAATAGTTTCCTATTGCAATTGGAATAACATCCACAGCCCTACCATGGCCTACAAGGGCAACATGCCATGGCGCCTGCCCACCTCTGACTCATTTCTTACCCTTACCCCTTGTTCACTGGGCAGCAGTCCCCTTGGCCTTTTTGTTATCCCTGCAAAGTCCATCCTGGTTCCTGCCTGAGGGTTTCCTCTGTCTGAGATACTCCTCCCTCATATCTTGGTATGATGGGGTTTCTTATCATTCAGGCTTGATTTAAATATTGCCTCCTAAGTGGGGTCTTCCTTGACTACCATATCTAAAACCACTTCCCTCATATTTCTGCCCCCACCTACCAACTCACTCTCTATCCCATACCCTTGCTTAATTTTATCATAGCACTTACAGCCATCTGGTCATCATAATATCCACTCCTATTATTTGTTTTTGCACATGATCATTTTTCTTCCCTCAGTGGAATGTAGGCAGGGACTTTTTCTATCTTGTTCATGTCTGTATACTCAGTGTCAGAACAATGCCTGAGAGTTGATAAGCATTTGCTGAATGAACGAAGAAAGAATGCACAGAAAACAGCAGGCAAAGAAAAAGGAGATGTGGAGGCTTAAAGGAGGATTTAATTTTAATAAATTATTGTCTCATTCGATTGTACACCATCCAAGTGTTTGTCACTTACTACTTGCCACTGATTGTTGATGATACAAAAATGAGTAAGGCATAGAACCTGTTCCCCGAAGAGCTCACTGACTACTTTAAAAAGTAGTCAGGGCTGTGATAGGAGTTGGACAAGGTGAAGTGGTAGAGTTACTAGCTGCCCCTTAGCATCAAAGAAGGTTGTGTTGATCCTCACACATGACAGAATTGCCTGGTAGAGAGAAGATGCAGATATTGCATTCCAGGCAGAGAGAAGAGCATGTGACAAATCATGGCGGCAAGGGTGATCTGGAGATATTTTGATATTCATTCATTCATTATTGAGCCCTTATAAGCCTGATCCCTTCCCTCTTGTAGGTCATGATCTCTTTAGGAAGACCTTTGAATAAGCAGTTGCAATAATGGTGACAAGGGCTGTGATAGTGCACCAAACCAGGACCTCTTCTGGGGTGTCTGGGAAGTGACAGTTGAGCCAAGATCTATAAGAAATAGTAGTTCAACAGGCAAAGGAAGCAGAGGGGTTAAGTCGAGCATTTCATGAGGGAGCATGTTAGACAGAAGCAGTTGGGAGTCAGGAAACAGCCAGTGTTGGAAGTTTACTTTTGAGAACAATTGTTATGTAGGTGGAATTTAAAGCCACAAACCTAGAGGTGATGACCAAAGTAGTAAATGTAAATAGATCAGAGAGAAGATGTGGGCCTTGGGACACACAATATTTAGAAGGAAAAAAAGATGAAGAAGAACCAGGAAAGGGACAGAGAAGGAGCCACTTGTCAAAAAGGAGGAAAACCAGGAGAGTATGGTGTCTTAGAAGTCCAAGGCAAGAAAGGGACAGGAGGGAGGAGAGAATTAGCAGCCATGTCAAATGCTTGTTGAAGGTCAGATGGACAAGGACAGAACTAACTATTAGTTTTAGAGATGGGGAAGCCATTGGTAACCTTGACAAGACCAATTTTGGTGACTTGTGGGGACTGCATAATTGGATTGGTGTTTTAAAAGATTACAGTGTGGCTATTAAATTTTTAGAAAGGAAAATGACAAGTGTTGGTGATGATGTGGAGAAATTGGAACCTTTGTGCATTTCTGGTAGAAGAATAATATGGTACAGCCACTGTGGAAAACTATTTGACGGTTCCTCAAATTGTTAAATGTAGAATTACAGTATGATTCAGCAATTCCACTTCTAAGTATATACCTAAAATATTTGAAAGTAGGGACTTTAATAAGATATATGTACACCAATGTAAATTATTCACAATGTACATAATTCATAGCAACATTTTTCACAATAGCCAAAAAGTTGAAATAATGCAGTTTCCATCAACAGATGAATGGATAAACAAAATGTGGTACTGTATATACATGTAGTGGAATGTTATCTAGCCTTCAAAAGGAAGGAAATTCTGATACATGCTACAACATGGTTGAACCTTGAAGACATGCTAAGTGAAATAATCAGGCACAAAAGGACAAAAGTTGTATGATTCCACTTAAATGAAGTACCTAGAATAGGCAAATTCATAGAGATGGAAAGTATCATTGGTTACTAGAGACCGAGAAGACAGGGAATTGATAAATTATTGTTTAATGTGTACAGACTCTCTGAGAAGATGAAAAGAGCTCTGGTGATGGATGGCAATGATGGCTGCACAAGATTGTAAATGTGCTTAACACCTGTGAATTATACACTTAAAAATGGTTAAAAGGGTAACTTTCATGTTATGTGTATTTTACCATAATGAAAAAAATCACGATGGCAGCAGGGCTATGAGGACCTGGTTCTAGGATTCTTGCAGCAGTCCAGGAGTGAGATGGTGATGGCTTGAACCAGGATGGTGGCTATAGACATCATTGAGAAGTTGAAGGATTTAGGGGTCAGGACTTAGTTGTGGATTAGTAATTAAGGAAAGGACATGTCAACGATGCCTCCCAGATTAATGACTTTCAGACACAGATGGATGATGGAGTCACTTTCTGCAAAAAGAAACTCTAAACCAACTTAAGGGATGATCATAAATGCAGTGTTGGGTCTTTTGAATTTTAAGTCCTTTGCAGACATCCAAGTGGGAGATCTGAAACTCAGAGAAAAGTTCATAAGTGATTCGTAAAGTTTAGACTTAATGACTAGATAGATGGTCATCGAAATCATGGACATGAAAAAATCATGAGGAGAAAGGGTAGAGTGAAGTGAATAGGGTCTTTGGACCAGGCCTTGGGGAGCTCTAGCATTTAGTGCGTGTGAAGATTAAAAAGTCTTAGGAAGAAAGCATGACCCTGGAAGAAGAAAAATCAAAAGAGCTTTCCAACAAGAAATGAGAGGTCAACAGGGTCTGCTTTCTGTCTCCATGGATTTACCTATCCTGAATGTTTCATATAAATGGAATCATACAAAGGTGACCTTTTGTGCCTAACCTCTTTAATTCAGCATGTTTTTGAGGTTTATCCATGTTGTAGGATGTTTCTACACTTCATTTCAATAAGATTCCATGTGAGAATATACCACATTTTGTTTACTATTCATCGGTTGATGGACATTCGGTTTGTTTCCACTTTTTGGCTATTGTGAATAGTGCTGCTGTGAACATTCCTATACAAGTATTCGTTTGAGAACCTATTTTTCAATTCTTTGGGTATAGGCCTAGGAGTAGACTTGTGGGATTATATGGTTATTCTAAGCATAATTTTTTAAAGAACCATCAAGTTCTTTTCTGCAGAGGCTGTACTGTCTGCAGTCCCATCAGCAATGTAATAGGGTTACAATTTTTCTACATCCTCATCAACACTTTTGTTTTCTGAATTATTATTATTACTATTATTGCCATTCTAGTGGGTGTGAAATAGTATCTAGTCGTGGTTGTGATTTGCATTTCTTTAATGGCTAATCATGTCGGACATCTTTTCATGTCCATCTGCACATCTTCTTTAGAGAAATATCTATTTCAGTCCTTTGCTTATTTTTTAATTGGGTTGTCATTTTGTTGCTGAGTTATAGTTCTAAGAGTTTATATTTTCTGGATACTAGACCTGTATCATATATATGATTTATAAATATCCCATTCTGTAGATTGTCTTTTTCATTTTCTTTATAGTGTCCTTTGGTACATAAATATTTTTAATTTTGATGAAGCCTAATTTATCTGTTTTTTTTTTGTTGTTGTTGTTATTGCTTGTGTTTTGCTGTCAAAGCAAAGATTCCATTGCCAAATTCAAGGTTATGAAAATTTACCCTTATGGTGTCTTTTAAGAGTTTTATAGTTTTGGCTCTTATATTTAGATCTATATCCTTTAGATTTTGTTTATAATTTAAAACCTTGCTACTCTCTTGGTCCAGTGAGACTCATAAACTGGGGTCATAATTTACCCAGGTAAATTGTCCTGAAATTGACTTTTGCAAATTTCAGAGGGAAAATTTTTGGAATTTCATAAGCAAATCTATTTTTGTATAGCTAAATCCTTCATAGTTTCATGAATTTCGTGATTTCATATATATGTATGTGTGTATATATGTTTATGTATATATATATACATGTACATGTATACTCAGCCTTTTCCCTCTCAACATAATTCTACTCCTGCAGCCTTTTTACCTCCTCAAGCAAGTGGACATACTGGCAATTAACACTCAGTGGAAGCAGAGAGCAGAATTAAAGAGAAAGACCCCTTCTTTTTTTGGCCAGTTGAGTTTTGAAAGTAGAAAATTTTGGAGAAATTAGCTTGATTGTGCAGTCCATGAAAGAGGGAGAAAGACTTAAAGAAAGTTTCCTCTGGATCTGTGTATGTCCGAGACAAATCATATAAAGGAAATTCTGCTTACCCCATGTTGTCTCCTAAACTGGGTTGGGAAAATCAGATTAAATATGTTCTGTGTGTGTTGCTTCTTTCAAACATCACTTCTGTTGTAGATTACTGGAGAAAGAAATGGCTGACGATCTTTCATCAGGTTTCTTCTTAGAAGAACTTAATAAATACCGTCAGAAGAACAATGTAGAAATTGAGTATCGTGAACTGTCTAAGAGAGGACCTCCACATGACTTAAGGTAAGATGCTGTTTAAAAAAGGGTATACCCCTATAAAATAAACTAGTTTATAAACTAGGACAATGGCAACTCTGGCACAATTTTGAAGTCAATACTTCAGCTCGAGAGTGAAGTTGCCACAGAGTTCTGTGAGAGTCCTCTTGGCATAAAATATTAACTTCAGAGGACTCTAGAGAAAAAAGAAGGTATAAGCCTTTCTATGCTTCAAGATGATATGTTGTTAAGCTGTTTGGAGGTGACTGCTTAAATTCTGTATTGAACATAGGTTAAAACCTTGAAAGGCAGTCATAAGAGGCAGTGGTGATGGAAATACTTGTCCCTAGATAATGCATGAGTTTAATAATATTTTGTGAATATTTTCTTTGTAATCAGGTTTACCTTTCAAGTTGTAATAGGTGAGAGAGAATTTCCAGAAGCTGAAGGTAAATCAAAGAAGGGAGCAAAAAATGCTGCAGCCAAATTAGCTGTCGATATGCTTAATAAAGGAAAAGAGGTAAGTAATTGCCATTTTTACTCCCTACTGAAAGAGGACTCACAAATATATTTTATATTTTACTCTATGAGAAAATATCCATGTACAGGATAAAGCCATTTGCAAGTTCCTTTATACTCAGAAGTTTAGTTCAAACTATTTTCCTGTCTCTATTTCTGCAGAACCCTGAATGAGAGGTATGCCTAGGAAATAGTGGACAAATTGGAAAATACCTTAGATTGCTGATGGCAGTGATATATTCTAAAGTTGAAGAAACATTGAAAAGAAACAGTGATAAATGAGCTGACGTGCTGACAATAGTTCTTCTCTCTTATTGAGGGAATACAGTGGAAAAGGGCAAAGAGATGAAGGTGATTTGTGAGGAGAATAATGTATATGGAGGGCAGATGATAGAGAACAGACATGCATGTAATTGGTATTCCTGACGATGAGAACAGAGTAACTAGTACAGAAAAAGCTATCTGAAGAGATTTCAGTAGAAAATGTTTCTGAAGTAAATAAAGACCTGGCTGAAGATGAAAACAACTCAACAGATAACAGAAAAATGCAGAACCACCAAGAGCAACTTCAGTTATTGTGAAAGTACTAAGTTCCAGTTTTGAAGAAAGAATCCTTGAGCATCTAGGCAGAAGAAATTATATAAAATGTAAAAATGAAAAAAAGGGGCTTTTTGTTAGTATAATTTACTTGTTCCCACTCTCTCCTTCCTGTAAGTCTTTCCTTTTTCTACAGCAACTCAGAGCTCCTTTCTATTTGCTAGATTAGACGCCACTGGATTTGAATTGATTTTTGCTCAAATAAACTCTTAAAATTAAAAAAAAATGAAAAAAGTATCATGCTGGCCACAGCAACATTAAAAACCAGGAGATAGGGGAACAGTGGCTGTAAAATGAGATAAGTCATTTACATGTGGAACAAAAGATGATTATTCTTAGATATTGAAACTTTTGGAAAAATTTAGCTTTTAAGATACTTTCCTGAAAAATCTTACTTGAAGATGTCACCCTTCTAGCCACAACTGAAAAAGTAATCAGGGAAAAATCACAAACTCATACATTGTTAATTAGCTAGAAAACCAAGTCAAGAAGTTAGAACACTAGAAAGAAATTAATAACAAAGGCAGAAATTAATGTAGAAGAAAATAAAGAAATAATAAAGTAGATCAATAAAACCCAGTTATTTGTTCAACAAGATTGATAAAGTTGAAAAACTTTAGACAGGATTTTGTCAGATTAAGAATAAAAGAAGGTGCAGATAACAATGGAAGGAATGATATGATTATATTCATCTTTCCCATTAAATTGTCATCTAGGATATAGCTTTAGTTCAATATTCATTATCTTACTTTTTTTTTTGAAACTTACAAAGGGTACAGTAGCAAGCTAGAAAGTTTTATATAGTATTTTGCATGGAAAAACAGAAAATCGACTTTTGTTTTTCCTTATGAAACTGTAAAAGGAAAATGAGTGATTCCTGTTGCTAGAATTTATTCTTGTGGATTTTTTCTGATAGAGGAAGGTATATACTTATATGTTGATTCAAAGTAATATAACAGGGAAATACATAAAATCTAAGTTGTCTTTCAAATGACTCATTTAGTAATTTTATCAGAAAAATAAGAGTTAAATCTTTGTTGTCATTTACATTAAACAAATTTTTTTTCTTTGTAGGAAGTTAGTTCTTTATCACTGTCGACAAAAGATACTTCAGATTTATCCATTGGGAATTACATAGGCCTTGTTAATAGGATTGCCCAGAAGGGAAAACTACCTGTAAATTATCAACAATTGGGATTAGGCGCAGGTGAACCCGGAAGGTGAGATGTACTTCAGCTTTTCATTCTGTGTCATTGTATCTAAGTAATAGAATGGGCTTATTTTCATGTCTAATTGTCTGGAAATATTTGTCTTTTTTGTCCATTCTGCATGGAAGGTTTTATATGACTTATAAGCAATTGGCCATCTTCGTAATTAAAATATTAAAATGCTTCATTGTTGAAAACTTGGAATCCGTATACCATAATTAATGAAATCTGGGTAATTCTTTGTTTCTGAAGTATAGCTGGATGGTTTAATTTGCAGGAAACCTATGAGGTGCCCTGCATGAGGGATGCAGAGATCTTCCCACTCCTGAGGTCACAGTGGGAGTGGCCGTGTAAGGATGGCTCTGCCACACATGTAGAATGACTCTGTTTCCACCGTTGTGAGATTATAGAGCTGTCTGTCCAGGTGTTTGCCTTTCAAATTTGATTAAATGATGTCACTCTTCAGACAAATACCATGTGTTAGAATGAATAGGTTTTCACCGTAGACTGTGAAGAGACCAGGATTTGAGGAATCTAATGCAGGGGACAGACAGGAGTGTCAGAGTAATTGAGAATATCACCAGTCAGATAAGATTTGGAAGTGAGGATAAAGAATGGATTGGACTGAGAAAAACAGAAAACAAATGAGCGTGAGAGAGATTATTTCTCAGCTACAACCAACAAGTTAAATGAGGGAGAAGAAAAAAATTTAAGTGTAAATAGTCCAAACAACCCCTTTAGAACACTATCCTCTGAATTGACTGAGCTATTTACATTTGACTTTATTCTGGTGGCTTTTAGGCCAGAACTGGGAGAGAAAAATGTGATAGTATTCCTTGGAACGAAATAGTCTAAAGTGAATTCTGTGGGTCAGTCTCAATAAATGAAGAGGCTGTTTTATTTTCCCATAGTTCACCTGTTTGGTTCTTGTGAATTTAGTGCTCTCACATTAGATTCCTAAAAGAGAGAAGTATTAAAATGTGCTTGGGAAAAAGAGAAGCTATAGGAATGATGGAAGTCACTCAGCTCAGCTCCCTAATTCTCCATTTAGGCCCTGGAGGAGAAGACAGCTGGTTGGTTGTGTTTCCCTCTATGGCAAATATTCCAAAATACTGGAATAATTTTGTAGCAATATATAGTAACTCCATGATACTTTGTCCATTGCTTTGCCACCTTTAAGATAGTTCTTATATAATTGTCCAAGTATCCTTGCTTAACTGCAAATGTTCTTGCATTTGTTATGAGGAGGGTGTGGACTTGAGCGTGGGGGTTATGTATTGTGTGGATTTTCTTAGGATTTTGTACACAGAAGCAGGGGACAGAGAATTCTGAAGTTAGAGAATTTACAGTTTCATAAGGAAAATCCATGCTTCACCTGTTCCCTACAAAACACTGTCAGTTCATTATTTCTCCTGTAGAAACCTTACTTTCTTTACTGGATTTTTCTTTCCCATTTAAGCATCTCTGAAAAATTCACCGGATTATCTCTTTTCTATCTCTACCTTCATATCTTTTGACCTTTGGGGAATTTTTAAAAATCACCACTTAATGCCTTTATGCCAGATCTTTGAATGAAGCAACAAGGAATTAGAAGTTGCCTGAAAAATGCAAGCTGAGATGTCAGCCAGTGCTGGTTATTCTGACAAAATTGGTCAGCCATCTTATCAAAAATTTAAATTATACAAGATATGAAATATAAATCTATCTATTAAATTAATGTTACTTAAAGACTTTGTCGATATGTAGTTTTTTAAAGTCATAGACTTACTACTTTTTGGTATTTAGGTAAATGCTCTCCATCATTTCTCCTAGATTTTATTATACATGCATAATTGGACAGAAAAAATACAACGTTGCTGTTGGTTCTACTAAGCAGATAGCAAGACAACTGGCTGCTAAACTCGCATATGAACAGATACTATCAGAAAAAACCTCAGTGGTATGCACTGCTTTTGGATTTTTTTGCATTTTAAAATCCTCTCTGAAGTTGATTTGAGAATTGACTGTGTTCACATGATTTTAAGACAGCCATTCACATAGCAAAAGGATTCCTCGATTCTGTGTCCCACCAGTGAGGCATGTATTAATCTCATGTTTGTTTATGGCTGTGAATTTGGTAAATGTGGGGAAATAAATGTGGTAGGTAGTACATAGAGACTGAGCCACTATGAAGAAGTTATTTAGTTGTACTTAAACCACCTGAGGGGCTTTCTTTCTTTCCAAAGGATGACTTAGCTTCTCTTGGTTCTTCCTCTGCTGCGTCCAGTGACTATGGAAGTAACTCTTCAATGACAAACATGTGGTAAGTATATACAAACAACTGTGATATTTAAGAAATTCAAATTGCTTCCTGAAAGAGCAAGTTTTCTATGAAATTGTTTAAAGTTTAAAGAGAATTTAGAGAAATTACTGATCAATAAAAAATGGTCAGACTTCATAAACTAATAGTTATCCTCTTTTCTTTTAGTGATTCTGAGTCACCATGTGAAAATGGCTTTTTAGCAAATGGCTCAGAAAGAAATGATAACAGCGACAGTTTTAGCAATTTGTCTTCATCTTCTGTGGTATAGTATTCATCTCGGCTTCCCAGTTACTCTTATTTTCCTTTGTGCTTCCTCATTTAAAAATGACCTTCTATACCCACCATAATTTTTCGAGTTTTTATTTCATGGGCTCTTACTAAATAATAATATTTGGCGGCCCTTGACTCTCTCCTTTTATTGTTTACCCCCATCTCTCGCATGCAGAATTCTCCCACTTTTCACTCCCATCTTTCTCTCCCTGCTAACCTTCAAATTTTCATGTATTTCTGCGATCTTATCTTCTACCAATTGGACAGTACTTAAAAGGTAGACTAATATAGCTCTGCTTCTGTTTTTAGAAAGTCAGAACTAAATTTACAATTAAAACTAAACTTAAGAATCAGATAATTTTTGTAGAGCAAGAAACATATGAAAAGATGATTTAACTCATAGCAAACAGGAAAATGCAAATCAGAACAATAGTTAGATACTGGTTTAAACCCATCAGATTGGCAAAATTTGAGTCTGGTGATACTCAGTGTTGGCACAGCTATAGCTATTATACTCTCCTGGTGGAAATGTCAATCAGTACTGCCAAGGAGTTCCATTACTGGGACTGTCTCCTAGAGAAACATTCGCATGTGTGTACAGAAAAACATGTATAAGAATATTCTTTGCAACACTATTTATAATAGGAAAAAATTAGAAAAGAATATTGCTCATTAGCAGAATGGCTAAATTAATCCATAGCTTAGTTACCATGCACCACAGAGGCTGACAGGTGATATGAGCTCAAGAAATCTTAGTCTGATATTTCCCACTCTGTATCAACATATTTAAATTGGTAAACACACACACACACACACACAATCAGAATAAAAGTGAATATGAATGAAGAATAGCTATGTGAAATTAATTTTTTGCTAAAAATTAAAATTAAATTATTAATTTGTGCTAAAAGTGAATATATCTGCATTGCCGTTTTTAACTGGTGATCTGATCAGAAACCCAAGAGACATTATTTTAAACTAGACCCTTGGGCTCCATATGTGTCTTACTAGCACTGTGAATAATTGGGATGCACACCGTGTTGAGATCTGCTGGCCAGAGGATCACCCAGGGAAGCCATATTCTGTACCTGGAAAATCAGTACTTCTGCAGAACATGCCCTATAATTGTCTTTTTTGTCCTTCCTGCCATATCTTTTCAATTGCTATAAGAGATGAGAACATTGACATAACCAGGTAAACTGAGAAGCAATGCTTGATGAGAATACAAAAATTGATGAGGCCATTAATCTTATGGACAAAGAAATGTGGTCAAAGAACCAGCTAAAAGTACAGAGGGAAGAATAACAAGAAAAAAACAATATGATAGATTTAATCATCCGAAATTCTTTTTCCATTCTCTTTTGTTACAGAGCAGTGTTAGAAAAAGTCTTGGGAAGATGAAAATGTGAGTATCATTATGCATTGAATGTATTTTGAAATGAAGTTATCTTTCAGACTTTGTCTGCCTTCTTTATTAAGTCTTCTGTATTTGTCAAGTATTGTACACCCTCATTTGGATGGAGTTTCAAAAGTAGAAAGCATGGTTAAGGACTACAAAAAGCTTGAAATCTTCAAATGAATAGTTTTAAAAATATAGAGAAATATTTGGATGTATGAACATACTACACCGTAGACGTAAAGACCTATGGGAGTGTTGCTACAATAATTGGTTAAGGAAATGGACTTGGAGAGATGTTTCCAAGAGAAGATAAACAGGTAGGGTAGAAATGGTGTAATAATAACCTCGGTAAGAAGAAAGAAGGTCAAACATTATGTAAATTATGGTGAATTGGTTTCTTCCATTGAAGTGAAAAGCAAGAATGTAAATATAGTCAGCGATGAAAGTGAGATGGCAGCAGGGACCATTTTGAGCTATGAGCATATTCTGAACAGTAGACAACGTGTTGAGGAAAGATGATTCTTGATGTGGGTGTTTGGGTGGAGACAAGAGAGGTCTGCATGTGAGATGATCAGGTCATCAGCTGTGATTATAGTGGCAGAGAGGAGGGATGAGGAGAATTTGTGGGACAGACTGCAAAGGAAGAGTAGATACGACTTGAGGGAATAGAGTTACAGTAACTGGATGAAGAAGCAAAGGAGAAAGGATTTGAAGATTGTTTTTTATGGATGGGATACAGATAATAATCATGGCACTGGTAGTGATAAGGAAGTTGAAATTTGAGGGCTTCGAGGGAAGATAGCAACTAGTTTTAGGTGGTGTTTGAACTTTTAATTGCAGGTGGCTTACCACCTGTAAAGAATAAAGCACAAAGGAAGAAAGACCAGGACAAGAGTACAAGGAGATAGATGTCCTGAGGTTCTAGAGTGAGAAAAGGAAATGAATGTATTAAGGCAAAAAAAACCCAAAAAACAAAAAAAACCAAAAACAAAAAATGGAAAGGAATGAAAAATTATTAGAGAACAGAAGGGAACCCTAAGCACATCATTTTTATAAAGAAAAAGATTAACACTTGCTATTCTTGTTTTAATAGTTGACTTAAAATATAAAATGCCTGGTACATAGCATAAAATCCAGTCTAAACAAGTTATATTTGATTTCAGTTTTATTTGAGCTTTACATTCTTCTCTTAAGTTTTAGAAATTTGGCACCTAATTTTAACTTGGTTGGAGCAGCAAGAAATGAGTACACTATGGACCACAGGTAAGAGGGAACCGTGAAACGGAATTTGCTCAAAGATGTGTTTGCGAATTTGCCAAAAGTTTCATAAGGGACTGTTGTACATCAGACAGGTTACATTATATTTCTACTTGAACAGTTTAGTTGTTTTAGCACAATTAGGCCCACAAAGGATCATTGTCACTTGGAAAAGTAAAGTTTATACAAATCTACATAGAATGTGGTAATGTAGATCTAGGTGATGCTTACATAGATTTCTGTGACATCTGTGGAAGTTTTAATAATGAAAGCAAATATTCTTATAAATCAGTAATTTTTTCTTCCCAAAAAGAGTACTTCCGAAGGCATCAGAATAGATCCACTTGAGTCTGTTTTGCATTTTCCAGCTTCATATCAGATTTCCCTTTGAAAAAGGATTGCTTTTATGTTAGATCATGCGTTTGGGTTTAAATAAAGTATCTAAAACGAAGACGGGCTATTTGCAACGGGGACATTGAATATAAGTTTTAAAAAACACAGTACAGAACCAATAGATATTGAATAAGTACCCAATATATAGCTGGCACTGCGCTGGGCATTGGATCTATAGTACGAGCAAATAGGACAGCTCCTGCATTCATAGACTTTTGTGGAGATAATTACATGACAAAGTCTGTAATTACAAACTGTGGTCAGAGGCCTGAAAGATGAGGCAGTACAGGGAAGTGGGGGACCCTGGGGCTCTGCAAACAAAGAGCATTTGGAAGGCGAAGATGCGACAGGTGATGGGAGTGTTCAGGGAGCAGAGAGAAGGTTGTGTGCATG
This sequence comes from Pteropus medius, assembly GCF_902729225.1. NCBI lineage: Eukaryota > Metazoa > Chordata > Mammalia > Chiroptera > Pteropodidae > Pteropus > Pteropus medius. The sequence continues at coordinate 42,753,216 of NW_024349800.1, forward strand.
GAGTGCAGCAAACAAGGGCACAGTGCTAGGAGAGGGAGGCAGGGGCCAAATCACATGGGTCCTTGTAAGCCATTTAAGGGCTTTCTGGTTTTTGCTGAATGCAAAGCTAGGCTATTTGGCAATTAGGCAGTAAAGAGACATAATCAGACCAAGTTTTTCTCCTACTGGTTGCTGGGCGGATCATGGATTGAAGTGGAGTTAGAGACGAAGTGGAGTGTCTGGTTAGCAAGGTCCCGCAAGAACCTGATGGAAGCTGGGACTGGTGTGACGATGTCAGGGATGGGAAAAGTGGGTGGATACCAGCAATTCGTTTTAGAAGTAGAATCGGCAGGGCTTTGTGATGGAAGGTGGAGTCTGAGGGAGAGAAGAAAACCAGGTAGTCACAAGCCTAGACAGGTTCAGAGCGCCTGCTCGTTTCTCGTAACAGCTTGGTGGTAGCTGTAGAACACAATATGGTGCTTCGTTCTAAAGTTTCGTACTTGTAGTAAGACTCTTTGTCATGGCTATCGTACAGCCAGGAGTTGACTGTGCCTCCCAAGGGTGATCTGTTATGTTGGGAGGAGGAGGGTGAGGAACTACCCTTTGTGATTCAAGAGTTTCTGTGAAATGGGCCTTTCTTACTCAGAAGGGGAGAAGATCTTGTTTGTTATACAGTCCATGTCCATTTTACCAGTGACATTAAGGGAAAGTGGAAGGGGTGGGGGCCAGCTAGCATTGGACCTTAGAATAACAGTGGCATTTTTCTTTTTAAGGTTTCTCGAGAATTTTCTAGAGATAACATCAATTGGCTCAGGTGGATATGGCCAAGTGTTCAAAGCAAAACACAGAATTGATGGGGTGACTTATGTTATTAAACGTGTTAAATATGATAACGAGTAAGTAGTAACTGTTTTATTTTTTTTTTAATGAGAAGGTATGTTGAGCCTGCACTATTTTTTATGTATCGCTCTTCTTCATTAGTGTATTATTTACTTTTTTTTACGGTCCTCCTTAAAAATGTTATTCTACCATCAGACACTTGGCTTACTCTGAAATGATCTCACTTTACCACAGTTATTTCAATAGAAAATGGATATACCGTTGACCATTCTTTTAAAGCTGTCTTGATGAAAACTGAAGTTATAGACTCATTTAGCTTAAGGTGACCTTTGAGATTTTCTAGTCTCATCTCCTTATTTTACAGATGAGGAGACTGAGATCCAAAGATGTAAACTGATTTTTCAAAGGTAAAGATAGTTGGGAATTGTTCTGGTGGTCTATTATTGCATAATATACCATCCCCAAAATGGCTTGAAAACAACAGGTTATTATTATCAGTCATGGCCTCGTGAGTTGGTTGTGTTCATCTGGGCCATTCTCACTTGGGGTTTGTCATGCATTTGCAATCAGGAGTCTTCTGAAGCCTTGATGAGGCTGGACATCTAAGATGGTTCTCTCACATGGCTAGCAGATGATGCTGGCTGTGGACTGGAAGTTCAGCTGGGACTGTTAACCAGAATGTCTTTATGTGGCCTCTTTATGTAGCCCTGGCTTCTTACAGCTTAGTGGCTGATTCCTAAGAAGGATTGTCCCCAGAGCAAATTGTCCCAAGGGGGGCTAGCAGCAAAGGCTACTTTTGACCTAGTCTTGGAAGTTCCACATTATATTGGTTAAACAAAGTCACTAAAGCCAGCTCAGATTCAAGGGAAGGGCAAATACACTCCATCTGTTAATCCGAGGAGTGGGTGTGTGTATGGGGAGGAAGGGATTGATTATGACCACCTTTGGACACTATGTACTATGTTAAAAAGGTGGAGATTTAGAACTCATTCTCTGGAATGCCAATCCACCCTGTCCCCACTGTAACTTATTGCTTGTCATATTTGTTTTATATATTATCTGCACCCTCCCCCCAGCCCCCCCTTACTGGAAAATAGAACTTATTCAGGAATACACATAAGAAGGAAGTCTTAAATCACATGTTCATTAGTTTACCAGTCTTGTTTGTTGTTTCCTGGCAGTTGTTACTATGTGTAACTTGGACATACTGATCCTTCAAGGACTAGAGAAGGAGATGCAAAAAGGTATGGGCTAAGGAAAAGGACATGAGCAAAGGAGAATCAGGCATGGAGTCCTAAGTACTCTTCATTTTAATGAGACAATCTTTCCTGTGAACAATGCCTTGCAGTTGAAATGCCTTCATACCTTCTTGGCATCAAAACAAAGCTTTTTTCTTTTTTACTGCTTTGCTTAACAGGAGTCATATATTGTTGTTTTTTCTATTCGATAGCAACTTTTTTAATGGAATACTTAATGGTGATCAGGGTGCAGTATTATGGGACACTTTTAGTAGCTTTGTAAATTGGTACAGCACAGTTAAAATATACTAGGAAATATTAATTTAGAGTTATGAAAATGTTTATATGTTTCGACCCATGGATTTCCTGTCTGGAAACCTAGCCTAAGGATATAAGCCAAATTACAGAAAAAAACTATACAAGAGTGTATGTATGTATGTATATATATATATATATATATATATATATATATATATATATATATATATATATACACACACACACACACACACACACACACACACACACACACACACAAATATATATCACAGTGTCATTTATAACAGTGAAAAGTTAGAAAAAACAAATGTCTAGCAGTTAAGAAATGAGAAAAAAGTTAGAAAAAACAAATGTCTAGCAGTTAAGAAATGAGAAAGTATGTTTTGTTTTCTCCCTGATCAATGGTTATTTTGCAGTCATTAAAAATGAGGATTATATGCTGTACACATTTACACATGAAATAATATAATGCTGGAAGTTGCTTCAGAATAATCCAGGGGAAGATGAGAAAGTGGGTAAAAGTATAGATGAAACAAAATTGGTCAGGAGTTAACTGTTTCATCTGGGTAATGGCTACGTAGGGGTTCATTATATTATTTGCTCTAGTTTTTATACTTTTGAAAACTTACATTGAAAAGTTTTGCATGATGGTTATGCAGGTTGTAAAACAGCAAGGAAAATTGTAAAGATAATGTGAAAAAATAGGATAAAAATTATATACTATAGTTATAAATATATTAAAATATATACAAAGAAAGACGATAAGAAATAACCCAAAATAGTAACAGAATGTGTTAGGATAATCAATGTATGAGGATTGTTTTTTTGTTTTTTTTTTAATTTTTACAAATTTTATGTCATATAAAGAATTTTTCACATTAAAAACTGAAATCATACAATGTTTGCTTATCCTTTCTCATCCTTGAAATCTCAAATTTGTTTACTCCATTTAGCATAGAATTTTGTCTTAGCTCTTGGCCACACATCCCTGTAAAACTCCCACAATGTACAGCCAAGTCTCTGTTTTTCGGCATAGAGCCTATCCTTTGTGTATTTTTGCCACACATTGAAAATTCTGAACTAGGTTCTTTATGCTGCCTGGGTTACCTATCCTTGTTGCCTGAATGGGGTTTGTTTATAAAATCCAAAGTGACATCAACACAAGTCTAAACAAAGCATAATGTATAAATTGGGTACCAAAAATAGTCTCATTGGCATTTCAAAGACTACTACAAATGACTTATGTTTGGGATGATTTAAGTCATTGCTTTTTCTTTTATGCCGAGAGTGGAAACAGCTATGCTTTTTTCTGTATGTTCACTTTTTCCTTTTCAGGGCTCCTGGCTTTCATTCTAAAACTCAGAGTATGGGAACCATGGCGATTGTTTAATAAAGGAGTGTATATGTAGATAGTTGTCTCCTGTTACTTGAGGTATTTTGCTATTGTTATCAGGGATGTATACTCACCCTTTACATTCCCTGTTTTCCTTTAACTAGGAAGGTAGTGCGTGAAGTAAAAGCTTTGGCAGCGCTTTCTCATCCAAATATTGTTCGCTACTATAATTGTTGGGATGGAATTGATTATGCTTCTGAGGACAGCGATATTGGAAGGTAACTAAAAAGAAATTCTCATAGGCATAATAGGATGGAGGAAATTGTCATTGACTATACGTGGGCCACTGGATAAGGCCATTAATTAATACATTTAATAATCATAACCATAAACACTATTTGAGACACTGTTATGATTCTATTCTGCAGTTAAGGAGACAATGAATAATCCTTGTGCCTCTCCTCTTTTCTTGTGCTTAGCTGTTTTCAAAATGTCAGGTTTAGCTTTCCTGACTCTGTTGTTTAATGTATAGCCTTGCCCATACGCCCCCACTTCAGTGTGGGCTGTAAATGCAGTCTTGCAAAGGAAGTTTGAACATACTGGAGATACCGCAACTGGAGATTCCCTCCTCAGCTTTCAGCACACTTCTCTCCCTCTCTCAGGCCCCCAATTGGTGGGATGCAGTCTAGGGGTCTCTTTCAAATGCAACTACATCATTTATGATGGGGTGGTGGGCAGTGAAAATAATTTTAAGAGCATGAGGTGTGGTGGGGCACCTGACCTTGTATCCCTCGTGTTTTGTCTCAGGTAAGCTATTGTCAAAGGACTGGAGAATTCTAAAGAGCTGGTGTCTCATTTTGAAGATCACCTAGCATTTCTTGGGAACTGTCCTCTCGCTGCAATCCTGAGGCCACAGTAGGCCTGTCATCCATCATCCCCTGACTCCAGCCCTGTCTCCACCCCATGTAACTGAGAACTTTATCATCAGTTTCAGGAGTTCTTTACCATCAGCGCACAGGGCTTCTTTAGCTTTCAGAAAATTCTCAGCTACCTCTTTTTATTTTAGAGCCAGCTTATGTTCAATGAATGTAAATTAATATTGAGGCCAACTTAGTTTAAAAAAACAAACAAACATGATTAGCAAAATCAGTCTTCCCAGTTAAATATCATAGCAATTTGCTGCCGCTTCTCTTAGAGTACGTATCCTTGTACCATGGTTTTAGGTTTGTTTTTCCTTTACCTCTCTCCTGTTATGCTCTCATCCCCATGACATCAGGGATAGTGTCTAACTCATTTTCTTATCTCTAGGTGCCTTTTCTGTGCCTTTCACAAAATAGATGCTCAGTAGATTGATGGTGAATTAAAATGTTTCGAAATTAGTTATGAAATAATGATATTTGGTTTCCTGCAATTCCATTGTATTAATGTTTTCATTCCTATCTATTAGCAAAGGCGAGAAAGGATCTTCAGCATTAAAGGACGGACAGGCTTATCTATCATTAATTAGCTAAAAAATGAAGCTGTGGATATCTGAGAACTTATGATTTAAATAAAAGATGGCTTATTACATTTTTATTCAAATTTATTATATTTAGATTTCTGTTTTGAGACATGTTTTGCTCTTAAGAAGAGAAGGTAAAATTTTTTCAAAATGTACGTTTTATAAGTTTGTTTTCATTGCTACTTGTCTGTGAATTTTAGATTCGAATCATGCACTAAGTGCCTTTTCATCCAAATGGAATTCTGTGAGAAAGGGACATTGGAACAATGGATTGACAACAGAAGAGACCAGAAAACGGACAAACATTTGTCTTTGGAATTATTTGAGCAAATAGCAAAAGGAGTGAATTTTATACATTCAAAAGGGTTAATTCATAGAGATCTTAAGGTAAGTGGAAAACATGCTTCCTTAGGAATTGATAAATGTAATTTAGTAATTTTAGAATCTCTCTTCTCAACTTTTAGAGTTGGTTGACAGAATTGGTTGAAATTATATCTCTGCTTCCCTAAAGTTAGAGTGGATGTAGAACTTGCCTCACATACCATTCCATAGGACCACTTAGAAGATCTCAGGGCTAGTAAACTGATGGAGACAGCGAGCTCTGCAGGAAGGAGCTCATTCACTTCTGGTTCTATCTTGCTGATAGCTATGCTCCAGTTGTACACAGTAATAACTTTCATACACTGAACATTTCAGTGCACATAATTATTGTGGCTGGCACAGTCAACTAGCTGCCCTGTCTCTGCTTCTGCTGCCATTCAGGCTTGTCCGAAAGGCAGAAGGGACTCTGGTGACTATGGCTTTGAGAACACGGGTTTTCCTACTCTTTCAGTCATTACTCTTGAGGGCAGTCGCAGCTACTAGGCCCAGAGTCTAGAATTTTCTTGGCATTCGGTTAGACATCTCTACCCCATGATTGGAAAATTGTAGTAATTCAAACCTTGGAACATACTTTTGTATTTTCATTTTCTTCTCTCTTCCTAGAGTCCTAAGTAGTCTAAATAACCATTTTTCCTTCTCATCAAAATGAAAGAAAAGAGACGGAATAGCTATTCGGTCTCTCCTCCATACTCTATTCCCTTTGATTTGCCTACTCTCATCACAAACTAGCCGTGCTGAATTCCGTCACTGAACCTTTGCTCATGTTCTTGTATGGAACACTCTTATGCCTGTCCTGTCTGGTCCCAGTTCCTTTATGTAGCCTTTCCTAATCGTTCTAGATCGAGCAGAAGTACCCTGTTTATATGGATCTTGACTATCTGCTTATCCCACCTATCTAAAACAACCAGGAACAAGGAATGAAGCAAGAAGTTCCTTGAGAAAAATAAGCATTTACATATATAGTTCTTTGTTGGGTCTTTATTGAAATAAGTGGCCCTTAAAAGATGTTGCATCCTTGATCTGCCCAGGGGCTGAATATCTGATGCCTTCATGTTGGAGTCCACCTGGTTCCAAGATCTCTCTTTAGTAATATCTGAAGGTATTCTTTGAAGTTGGAATATTATAAGGACTCTGTTCAAAAACATACGTGTAGAATGGCTGTACCTCCACACTGGAATAAATTATACATAGACTTAAATAAGAAAGTAAGCACAATTATCTACTTATATATTAAATTGCAAGTAAATAAAGAAGTTTGGGTATTAACTCCCACACCCTCCTCTGGATGAATTAGTGCAATTCTGAGTGGTGCCAACTGGAGTCTCCCTTCTCCTACCACACTGCCTATGCCCCATGTTGCGGAGTGATCTGTTCTTGTGTCTGTTTGCAGAGAATGTTTGCTCTATGTCTGCAGTTACTCAAAGGTCAGGCTTTAATACTGCTGAGCCTTCTCTCTTCTACAGCTTTCCTAGCTTCACTGCTACCACGGCTGCTTTCTTGCATCTGAGAGAAGATGCAAAGGCGCGCACTTTTTTTGGTGATGCTTCGCAAAATACCAGTAGATGGCTTTGTTAGAGAATGGTTTTTACCCAACAGAACCCCTATTATATAAAATCTACCAGTGCTTACCGCTTTCTGTCGGGATCATAAGAACTAGACCAAAGGCACTGGGGAGAGGACATAGAAGTTTCTGGAGTGAGGGCTTATAGTCTTTGGAGGTTCAGTCCCCCTAGGTCCAAGTTCTTTTGTCATCCTTGGCTTGAGTATCAGCCCTTTTTCCTGTATTTCCAAATAAAGTTTGCACCCTTTTTTATGCTCTACTAGCCAATGTTTTGCTTAATCATATTGTAACTAATTAGACAAAATGGGCATTATTGTTTTTTTCTTTTTAATGAACAATAAACAAGCAATCTGATATTTTTACTAGACAGTCCTCTCCAGCTTACATATTTTGATAGCATTGTAAATGTAACCTCCTTTTTCTCAGAGCCGGGTTATAGCTTTGTGTGAGACTAGCAGTTGTGCTTGCAAACCCAACATGTTCCTGCTTTGTAACTTGAATATAGCATTAGTGCATTTTCTCTTCACGCCCAGCCCATATACATCTACAGCTTTCCATTTTCATTATGGGTGTTAGGTTCCAATTTCACTGTGAGTCGTTTGAATCTAAATTTCACATGGATTTTTTCAGGCTGGCTTCTTAGAAGATCTTCTTTCAGACCTTCCTGGGCTGATGGTCTCTTTCCTCTCAATTCCTTTGCTAAGGCCCTCTCATAAGTGAGGGTCTGTATGTGAATGTATAGCCAGCCCACTTTGTATTAAAAGTCTAGCCTTTTTCAAGAATGGCAAAGTATTAATTTCCTCATCAATAACTGTCCTGTTTTTATCATCTTTAGAATATTGGTCAATACCTTCTATAAATTTGTGAAATAGGATGAACACTCTTCATTCTGTTCTTCCTTTTTTTCCCCATCTGCTTAAAGAATTACATGGAAAAAATATTTCAGTGCTAGTTAGCAGCTTCTAGTTAACTTGATACATCTTCAAGGATAGAGAGGGTATGTTTTTGAAGAAGTTGCCAGAGAAATTGACATGGAGGAAGGCCTCATGAGAAATTCTGCACAAGATATCCTGTAGCATTATTGTGAAGAGACCCATTCTGAGAATCTCAAAATTAGAAGGGCTTTTAAAGGCATCTATTTCAATCTCCATCAAATCTTGGACTCATATTTGCAACATGTCTACCAAGTAGATGTCCAGCCCTGTCTGGAGTACTTCCTGGGATAGAGAACTCCTAACTACCATTCTTTGAAAAACACTATTAGTATATTAGGTTATACTAAAGGAAATCTTCTGGTCATTTCCACCCTCTAGTCCTGGATTTATCACTTTGGACTATACAGAGTGAATCCATCTTCCACTTTATTTAAAGTCCTTATATTTAAAGTCCTTATTCCCTCAGCTGGCATTTTAAAGACCTGTGATATTAAATTTTCTGTTTTGGGCTGCCTGTGTGAAGGCAAATGCCTTATAAGTAAATGTAAAACTAACCATTGCTGAATAGGATTTGGATATGTGGCCCAGTATGTCAGATTGGTACTTGTAAATTAAATATTGTTTTTTCTTTTTCTGTAGCCAAGTAACATATTTTTAGTAGATACAAAAAAAATAAAGATTGGAGACTTTGGACTTGTAACATTCCTGAAAAATGATGAAAAACGGACGAATGACAGGGGAACTCCACGATACATGAGCCCAGAACAGGTGAGGTCCCTTTCCTTTCTTACTTTTTTCATTTTCTTTAAATTATAAAAATAATAAATACCTCTTATAAAATTAAGTTTGCAGAAAATAGAATAAAAATGGAAAATTTCCCTTAACTTTCCTTTTTACTTTTACTCTTTTCACTGGAGTTTGTTGTTTATCCTTTTAGATTATTTTCTGAGAGTTTTAAAAATATACAATCACAAATATATATTTACAGATGTTTTTACATGAAAATATACATACACACATTTTACTAGGATACTGTAGTGTTCTTATGTGACTTGATTTTTTTCATTTAACTTTTTTTTGACTTAAGTGTTTGTACTTAATCTTTCTATATCAGTACAAATAGATCTGACAGATTGTTTTTAATAACTGTATTGTATGCTGAAGTATAGCTGTACTATAATTTAACTGTTTCCTTATTGATGGGTATTTATTAGGTTGTTTCCAACTTTTCACATTTACAGACATGTTATATGTCTTTCTCCTTATCTTTGAGTCTGAGAATAAATATTTCCATGATAATCTATGATAGGTTTCTTGAAGTGAAATTATTGAATAGAATGACAAATGCATTTCAAACCCGATAAATACTGTGAAATTGTCATCCAAAAAAAGTGATTCTACTATGCTCTCTTACCAAAGTGTCTGAGAATACTGCGTCCTCCCTCGCAGTCTAAATTAGACTAGGATACTTACTGTCATGCTACAGTCTTGGCCAATATGATGAATGAGGAGTATCTTCCTTTTTTAGTGTGCATTTTCCAGATTTTTAGTAAGATAGGGTATCTTTACATGTGTTTCCTTACAATTTTTCCTCAAATTTTCTATTTATATCTCTTTCTCATTTTTCTTAATTAGGTTATCTTTTGTAATTTATTTATAAGGAATCTTTATGTATTTTAAATATCGATGCTGTATGTGTTTACTGTAGTATAAAAATTTTCTCCTTGATACTATTTCTTTGTTTATAATGTGATAGGAAAACTCTTAAGTGTCACATTTATCAATATTTTCTTTAGTACTGTTGGATTTCTCATTTTCTAATTTTGGAGGTTTTTCCTACCACAAGATTATAAAAATATTTTATGTTTTGCTAATACTTTAATTAACTTGAACTAATTTTTGTATACATATGAGGAAGGGATATAACTTGATTTTCTCCAGTTAGATATGCAGTTACCCCATCACCACGTATTAAATAGTTCATGATTTAAAATATTATTTTAAGGAAAGTTCATAGAGACAAAAAGTAAAACAGAAGTTACCAGGGCCTACGGGAGGGAAGTTACAGTTTTAATGGGTACAGTTTCTGTTTGGGATGATGAAAAACTTCTAGAAATAGATAGTGGTGATGGTTACACAACATTGTGAAGGTACTTAATGCCACTGAATTGTACAAATAAAAATGGTCAAAATGGTAAATGTTCTGTTGTATATATTTTGATATAATAAAAATGCTGTTTCATGATATATGAAATTCCCACATATTTGTGGGTCTTTTTCTAGACTCTATTCTGTCCAGTTGATTTATTTTTTTCTCTTTAATATCATACAGTTTTAATAATTACAGCATTATAAAATAGGTTTTAGAATCTGACAGCAGGACCTCCCACATTATTCTTCAATTATAAAACATTCTTAGTGTTCATATTCACTCTTCCAAATAAACTATAGAATCAGCTTGTCATGTTTCATAACTGGTATTGAGGTTCCGATAGCAGTTGCATTAAATTTAAGGATTTAATTGAGGAACATTGACATCTTTATATATTTGAGACTTCTTCAGGAAACTGGTATATTTCTGCCACTTATTCAAATCATCCATCAGTCAGCTTTTGCCAGGCTATGCCCTGGTAAGAAATGAGCCCTGATTTCCTGGTGGCTCACATAACACCAGAGGTTTATTTCTTGCTCACATGATGTGTCTGCTGTAGTTTGGCTGCAGTTTTTCCCCATGTGTCACCTTCATTCCTCAACGCAGGCTGAAGGAAGACCCATAACTGAGTATTGCTTTCCTCACTGTAGAAAGTAATGTCAGAACCTTGTGATGGCTTTTAAGATTTTGCTCATATATCAGGGTTCCCTAACCCTCCAAGCAGTGATCTGGCACTAGTCTGTAGCCTGTGAGGAACCGAGGCGCACAGCAGGAGGTGAGCGGTGAGCAAGTAAGAGAAGCTTCATCTGTATTTGCAGCCTCTCACTGCCTCAGCTCCACCTCAGATCATCAGGCATTAGATTCTCATAGGAGCATAGGTCTCTGATGCCAAAAAGGTTGGGAACCGCTGGCATATATCACTAAACATCATTTCCCAGAGCAAAGTGCATGGCCCAGCTCAAAGCCAAGAGAGTAGGGAAGTATTATGCTCTCACTGGGAGGCCAGTGCACAATTGAGAACAATAATACAACCTACCTCCAAGTCACTTTTGTATTCTTCAATGAAGTTTTAAAATATTTTTTTCTTTATGAATGTTGCTTGTATTTTAAAACTTTTCTCTGAACATGTATGGTGTTTTGCCGTTAAAATAGGACTCTTTGTATCCCATTAGTTATTAGTGAGGCTATTAAGTTTTAAAATACATTTATATTTAATTGCGGTCAAATACACATAACATAAAATTGATCATCTTCACCATTTTTAAGTGTGCAATTCAATGGCATTAAGCACATTCATTTTGTTGTGCTGCCATCACTATCTATCACAGACCTCTTCATCTTGAAAAACGGAAACTCTAGACCCATTGAACAGCATCTCATTCCCTTCTCTCTCCAGCCCCTGGCAACCACCATTCTACTTTCTGTCTCTATGAATCTCACTGCTCTAAGTACCTCATAAGTGAGATCATACAGTATTTGTCTTTTTGTGACTGGCTTATTTATATCAGCATAATGTCTTCAAGATTCATGCATGTTGTAGCACATATGTGAATTTCCTTCCTTTTTAAGGCCGAGTAGTATTCTCTTGTGTGGATGGACCACAGTTTGTTTATCCATCCATGAATGAATATTTGGCTTGCTTCTACCTTTTGGCTGTTGTCAATTAATGTTTCTATGAGCATGGTTGTACAGCTATTGATTCATGAATGTTTGGCTTATATATAGGCTCATTAATAGTTTTGGGGTTTTTTGGTTGATTGCTTATTTTCTATTTTTATCTTTTGCGGTTGTTCATCCTATCTTTCTTTTTGACTTATAAATGCCCTTTAAAGTTGATTTTTTTAATTGATAATATATCCTTCAAAATACTTCTATTGTTTTGTCATCCAAGAATAAATATGCTGAGTTATCTGATGGTTCAAGAGTCTAGAATGAAGAAAGAGAACATTTCTTTTTAAGGGGAACCATTGGCATTAAAAAGCAATTTAAGATTTTTGTGGAGCGTGAAAGAAGACAATAAGAGGCTAATTGGCTCCCTTTTAACACTCACTTTTATTAAATATCTTCTGCATCCTATATTGTCACTCTTAGAATATTTTTTTAAATCATTCATCATTGTGCTTTTTGTTTTCTTTGTGATTTTTAATTTGAAACCATTTTATTGAGAAGTAGTTTATATATCATAAAATGCACAGATCTTAAATGTACATTTTTCACTTTTGACCAAAGCATATACCCGTGAAGCCCACAAGCTTGTGACGATGTAGAACATTTTCCTCACCCAAGAAAATTTTCTCAGCTCCCTTTCCAGTCAGTCCCTCCTCCTCACTGCCCAGAGCCAACCAGTGGTCTGGTTTCTATACCATAGATTAGTTTTTCCTGTGAATAGGTCCATACAGTGTATATTCTATTTTTTATTTGATTATTTCACTCAAAGTAATGTCTGTTGGAGAATCTCTAGTTGTTGCTTGTACCAGCAGATTATTTCCTTTTATTGCTGAGTACTATTTCATAGTATGAATACAGGCATACCTCGGAGGTATCGTAGGTTCAGTTCCAATCATTACAATAAAGCAAGTCACATGAATTTTTTGGTTTCCCAGTGTGTAAAAAGGTTATGTTTACACTACACCATAGCCTATCAAATATGCAATAGCATTATATCTAAAAAAATTGTATTACCTTAATTAAAGAATACTTTATTGCTAACCATCATTGAGCCTTCTGCAAGTTGTAATCTTTTTGCTAGTAGAGGGTCTTACCTCGATGTGGAGGATCTTGCCTCGATGTTGATTGCTGCTGACTGATCAGGGTTGTTGAAGATTGGGGTGGCTGTGGCAATTTCTTAAAGTAAGACAGCAGTGAAGTTTGCCACATTGATTGACTCTTCCTTTTATGAATGATTTTTCTGTGCCATGTGATACTGTTTGATAGCATTTTACCTAGAGTAGGACTTCAAAATTAGAATCAACCATCTCAAACCCTTCCATTGCAATCTCAACTAAGTTTATGTAATATTCTAATAATTGGTGAGGCAATAATAGGTTAGATAAAAGAAAAGAAACCAGAAGACAACATTTTCTAAATAAATTGAAATTTGTTAGCCATTGGGAAAACAGTATCATCCACTACCACACATCACAGTAAAGTATTTCTGAATGGATTTCTGATCTAAATTTTAAAAATGCAATAAAGTGAAGTGCAATAAAACGAGGTGTGCCTGTATACCATAATTTGTTTATCCATTCTCCTCATGATTGACATTTGGATTGCTTCCAGTTATGGAATATTATGACTAAATCTTCTATGAACATTTGCAGGCAAGTCACTTACTGGGAACTATCTTAACTGCTTCACCTGCGCCATGTCATTTATCCCAACAAACTGCGGTTGAAATGATTGTTATCCCCATTTTATAGATAAGATAATTCCTATGTTGATGATAAATTTACACAGGTGATGCAGCTATTTAGTGACAGAGATTTGAACTTGGGCAGTTAGACTCTACAGATCTTGCTAACAAACATATACTGTCATATAATATATTTTGGTGAAATAATGGTTTTGGCTTCAGAAAGCACGGATGTTTATATAACGTGAATAACAAATGTAAATATATTTTGGTCTCTTTAGCTTTCTTCAACAGAATATGGAAATGAAGTGGACATCTATCCTTTAGGGCTAATTCTTGCAGAGCTTCTTTACATATCCCGCACTCTTTTGGAAACATGTAAGGTAAATAATCTCACAGAAAGAATTAAACGATAAAAATTATTGGCTGTCATCTTCAAACTGCTGCTGCAGACAGTTATTGCTCTCATGTGAGAATGGGCTTGAACGTATTAGTGTTGCCTGCAAATATGGATTTTTATCTCTTTTTATCTCTTTCGAGTTTGGGCAACCAAAACTTTTTGTTAGGAGATCCAGTCATAATGGCAGAGTAGGCAAACGCTCTGCTCATTTCCCTTGACTACATCAAAATTACAACTAAATTATAGAATAACCACCTTGGGACCACCTGAAGACTAGCTGAACAGAACTTCTATAACTAAAGATATAAAGAAGTCACATTGAGACTAAATATTGAATGTCAACTATAATTGAAAAACAAATAAACAAACAAACAAAAACCACTTTTTGTTAAAAACCAAAAACTTTGGGGTTTTGGAGGGAGGTGTGTGCATTTCATAAAACCATAGCTGTTTCTTTCTATTTGTGTCAGCCAGTAAAATTTTGATTGTCTGCTTGGCATAAGATGCTGTGCTAAGTGCTACAAGGATTTTAAAAATGAATAAGCCTTCTCATTTCTCAAGGAGCTTATATTTTAGGAGAGAAGGCACTGTAAGAGAATGCTGTAAATGTTTTGGGAGAAAGCACGAAGTCTTATGGAAGCTGTTAGGAGGGAGAGCTTTCCAGTTGTAGGAATTTAGGTTTCATGGAAGTATTGAAGCTGGGCTATGCAGAATTGGTCTAAATTAGAAAGAAGGTACTTCCAGCATGGAGATAGGAATGTGCAGAGTGTGTTTGGGGATATCAGGCAGTGTCTGATATTTTTATTGGAGTATATTAGTGACAAGGAAGTGGTGGTTGATGGGGTTGAAAAGACATGTTGGGGCTAAATTAAGGCAAGAATGTGAACTTTCTTGTGAAGGCAGTGGGGAGCCAGTAAAGGCATCAGGCATATCCTAGACTGGATGTCCTAGTCTAAAGCTCAGGAAAGGGGACTCACCTGGCATCAGCAGCCTTCTCCTCTGTAAAATAGGGGTAATAAATAATACCTATTGTATAGGGTTCCAAAATGGATGAAGGTAAATAATGCACATGATACTCTTAACACTTCAACATGTCATGATGTTAGAGATGGTTATTAGGTGGGCAGGGTAGGGGAAGAGAGTCCTGCTTGCTTCTTGGCTGGAGAGACTTTCCAAAGATCTGGAAATTTCGTGGATTTGGGGTATCCTCAGCCTTTAGTGCTTCCTAAGTTTGTTTTTCTTCCCAAGTGAATAATTTCCTAATGAATGTACATATGCTTTATTTTCAGATTTTTGAAGATCTAAAGAAAGGCAAGGTCTTAGATGTATTTGATGACAAAGAAGTAAGCATTTGAAAATAATCAGTTTTATTTACTTCAATGTTTTATTTCCTCATATTGACTCTTACTATCATTACAGAAAATTCTTCTACAGAAATTACTTTCAAAAGACCCCAAGAAACGACCTAACACATGTGAAATACTGACTACTTTGGAAGAGTGGAAGAATGTTGCAGAGAAAAAGAAACGAAACACATGTTAGAGCCTTTCTAAAAAAGTATCCTGCTTCTAATGTTTGATTTTCCTGTAACTCTCTAAAATCTGCTAGGGACTATCAATGGTATTTACCTGCTATTTTCATTTTCCCTTTGATTGATTCATTAATTAACATAAAAAAATGAGGATTTCCACCCACCATCTTCATAAAGAGATGAGGTGGGAAAAAGTCAAATGTAAAATGTTTTTGAAGTTAAAAAATGCAAACCATTTTGCAAATGCGGTAAAATATTAAGGGAAAAATAGCTAACAAGCCAGTTGGAGAAAATGGTAATCATAAAAAGATAAATATATACAATCATTTTGGAAAACAATTTGGTATTATCTAGTTAAATTAAATGTATACATACTGTGAAAGCCATCAATTGTATCCCTACGTACATGCCTATAAGAATGTTCATAAACATCCTGTTTATAAAAGTCAAAGGAACAGAAAACAATTATTACATTATTACAAGAAGAACAGATATATACATTGTATTATATTCACACAGGAATATGATATAGCAGTGAAAAAACAAATTACAGCTAAATGCAGTAACACCATATTTCCCTCAGGAACTTAATGTTAAGCAACAAAACAGGTTACAGGAAATATATACAGAATGATTCCATTCACATGAAGTTCAAAATGCTAATGAAAACATTTTGTTTAGAAATCCAAACATGTTGTAAAACAGTAAAGGGTAGGAAAAGTATGAGAAATATTAAATTCTGCTAGTGGTTAACTCTGAGTAGAAACAGGAGTGAGGAATTAGATTTCGAAGGCAGTTAACTTTTTTTTTCCTTAAACTGGATGTTGAGTCCACTAGTGTTTACTCTCCAGTTATTCTTTTTATTTTAAATACATTTTGAATCGATTATAACAAACACCTTAAAGAGATCATAAGGGTGCCAGAAGGCAGTAGTTAAGCGTAAGAAAATATTCAGTCTGGAGGGGCAAGATCACTTTGTAATGAGGTATCTCATGGCACAGGGCTTAGAAGTGACACTCCAGCGACGGATTTAGATGAGTAGAGAGGAGACCAAATGCACAGTTTGGGTAAGGGGCATGGCATATTTGATGACATAGAATAATTATTTATTTTTTTATGTGTGATAATGATATTATGGTCAGGCAGGAAAATGTTTTATTCCTAGGCCATGCATACAGAAATATCTAGGGTTGAAGTGGCATATTTGCAACTTTCAGATGTTCAGCAAAAATCAATGTGTATGTGAAGAGAGAAAAAGCAAATGTTGCAAAATGTTAACAATTGATAAATCTAGCTGGAGGGTACAGAAGTATTTCTTATAATATTCTTTGAACTTTTCTGTAGGTTTGAAGTTTTTCTGGGAGGAGAGAAATCTTTTTTAAAAATACAATATTATCTGGATTTAATAGCAGTTGATTTAAGTCATTTAGACAGTTAATGAATAAGGCTGTACTCAAAAGAAGGTAGCCTTATTTTTACTTTCTCTCATTTTAATATTTATACTCTTATGGGGGAGTATTTCAGATCTTGTTCCTTGTCATATGTCAGTGTGGCCAAATAAAATCTTAAAAATTTGAAAAAAATACTTATACTATCATGAAATAAACATGGCATCTTTTGGAAGCTTTTAATTATTTGTGAGTATATATTTTTCTGAGCCTCAAAATGATAATAAATAAAAAGTAACCTCTTAATCAGAGGAGCAGAGGGGCAAGGGCCAGAGACCTTTTGCAAATTAAAATGCACACACACACACAGATTTTGAAAGATATATCTATATATCTATATATCTATATCTATGTCTATGTCTATATATCTATCTACAGATATATTTACCCCCTTTTAAAAAATTTGTTGGAGTTTTTAAAGCAATTTTAGGGCATAATGTCATTTCATTTGTAAATACTTAATGTCATTCAACAAAATAAGATCCCTTTAATTATATGATAATCTAGCTTGTATTCATTGTTCTTATCTCAAAAATATCTGCAGGTTGTTTAAATCAGAATCTAACATTGCATTTAGTTGGTATTTCTCTTTTACTCTATAACTTTTACTTGTTCTTAGTTTCTTTCCTCTTGCCATTTATTTGAGGAAGGAACTAGATCATATGTCCTGTAGAATTTCCGGCATTCAGGATTTGGCTCATGGTATCCCTATGGTGTCTAGTTAGATCTAGAGACTTGATTTGATTGTGGTTTGAAACTTTTTTCCAAGAATACTCCATAGGTGATGCTGTATACTTTATTTTGCATCACTTCAAGAGGAACCTGATGTCTGGTTGTTCCACTTTGAGTGATTTTAAGATGGATCAGTGGGTTGTGGTGATGTCATCTATTACAAAGCTAGAGATCTTTCACCTAATGGTTTTAGCAACCATTGATGTGTTGTCTGGACCCATTATTTCATTAGGGGTTGTGAGATCATGATTTTTGGATTCTATTAAATCTCTTTCATTTGTCATCTGTGATTCTTCTATAAAGAACTTTCTCTAAAGCTGAATGGGAAAAGTGGGATAAATATTTAACTTATTAATTTTTAGAATGATTTAGTGCTCCGGCAACCTCCAAAGGTGACCAATGAGATGTTTTTTTAAGCAGTGGTGTGACCCAACCAGTACTTTGAAATTGTGTTTAGAATGGGTTGGAGCACGAAGAGACTATATTTGAAATGTCAGAAGTCCAAAAGGCTAAGAGAGCCTGAATAATGGGAAGGGGCAAAACCAAGAGGAGCTGGCAACTAATTGGATGTGAGGATTTAGGAACAGGTAAGCAACAGAGATTACCTCCAGGTTTGTTCAAAGGTGAGTGGCAGTATATGATGCCATTAAAGGAAATATAGGTCTCCATGAAATTAAACACTCCCCCCGCAAAGGGCCATGCATATTTGAGATTCTATCACATTTTTACCTGTTTTTAATTAGAATTTAAGCCAATAGAGACAACTGTACATCTTTCAACATGGTGAGGTGAGCACATTTGGAAGGTAAAATGTTGGATCTCATTTGGAGATGCTGAGTTTGGGGTGCTGCCAGAATATTCAGGGTGAATATGTGGAGCATACTGTAGGAAATGCAGGATAGGAACTCAGGAGAAGGGATAGATTGGAATCATACACAGAAGTGATGTGTAGCCTGGAAGTAAACCAACATTCCACTTTGAATTCAAGAGATTGCCAAGGGAGATACTATACAGAGGAAAGAGGGCTAAGGAGCAAAGCATGGTAGATATCTCCATTTAGATATCTACTTTTCCAATGTAATATCGATCCAGTCCTTAAGGTCTGTGATTCTATACCTGTGGCTATGGCCTATCCCAATCCTACATTTCCTCAGAATGATCTCAGATGAAGAGACTATAGTTAGCTGTACGGTGGTCCCACTATTGGCTTAAAGTCTAACTAAAAACTGTGTAATAGGTAAAACTGTGAGACAAATAAATTCTCAAATATTTGTGGCTCTTTAGGGGTTAATTTGATTGAGACCCATATTAGTTTCCTATGGCTGATGTAACAAATTCCTATAAACTTCGTGGTTTAAAGCAACATACATTTATTATCTTACAGTTCTGCAGGCCAGAAGTCTGAAATGTGTTTCACTGGGATATAGTCAAGGTGTTGGCAGGGTCGTCCTCCTCCAGAGGCTCCCATTCTGCACACACATTGACTTACTTGAATAAGCCCCAGCCACACTGGTTGGCTCAGTGTTACCTGGATAGGCTTTTGCACTCAATGGCTCTCTGCTATGGTTTCTATCTGAAATTCTCTTCAACTTTTTTTGAATTGTGGCTTTATCAAGGTATAATTAACATACCATATAATTCACCACTTAAAATGTACAGTTCAGTGGTGTTAGGTATATTCAGAGCTTTGCAACCATCACAATCAATTTAAAAACATTTCTGTCACCCCATGAAGCCCATGCCCATTAATATCCCTTCCTTATCTTCCCCCACTTCTAGGCAATCACTAATCTACCTTTTTTCTCTGTAGATTTGCCCATTCTGGATATTTTATTTAAATAGAATCATATATGTGGTCTTTTTCACTTCATGTAATGTTCTCAAGGTTCATCCAGGTAGTAGCATGGATCAGTACATTACTTTTTGTTGCCAAATAATTTTCACTTATACGGATATATCACATTTTATTTATTAGTTGATGGACATTTGGGTTGTTCCCACTTTTCTGCTATTATGAAGTGCTACTATGAATATTCATGTACAGATTTTTTGTGGATACGTGTTTCCATTTCTCCCATGTATATACCTGAGTGGAAATGTGGGGTCATTTTGTAACTCCTCTCATGACTTTGCCTGTCAGTTATGCTCAGAACCTACATTCCCTGCCACTTCCAGTGTTCCACTGTCTCCCGCTCAGAGTAAAACTTCTCCCTTAGTACACTCATTGGTGCTTCAGTATTGTGCTTACCAGTATGCATTGGAGCTGTTATTTCTACGTGGCTCTTAACCTCATACTGTGAATTTCTAGAAAGCAGGCACTCTCAATTTTGTATACTTCAAGGCAGTGAGTATACTGCCCTCCATTAAAGCAGGAACTCTGTTTTTGAAGTGGTGGGTAATAAGTGTTAAATTCATATTATTGATCTTACAAAATGCATCTAGCACTAAATAATGTTCACTTTAAAATTTCAACAATTAAATGTTTGGCAAATAACACTTAAAGGTATGTTAAGATTAATTAATATGGTGCACTGAAGTCTTATTTTGAATTTTAGAAGCTCTAGTATTTTGGATATATAATCAGGAAAATAAACATTTTAGAAGTTCTAGATAGGACTTTAATATAGCACAATATAAACAAAAATGAATGACATTTCAAATTTCATATACATGCCCTAAAGCAAATTTAAAAAATTCTTTCAACGTTTTGCTTTCCTGGGTTATCATCATCATTTAATTATGAAGTCCTAAAAGTCCTATGTGAATAAAAATGTTTTTACTCATATTGAAAACTGTTATTTTTCAATGTTGATGGATAAGGATGGAGGGATGCCTCCCAATCTCCAAGGCAGGCCTAGTTCTAGCCCTTGGCTTGGAAATGCAGACCACAACTCTAGTGGAGTGATGGGTTCCATTGAAGTTATTACCATTCTCAACAAAGTTGTTCATAAACATACTCAAAATCTTCTAGGCCACTAGGCAGGTGGTGGGTTGTCCCGAAAGTAGGAGAAAAGGAAGCCAGTTCCTAACTCTTATTTCATGTGAAACAGTCCACATGGCTTTGGGACTGACTGACTGAATGTCAGTATGTTGACTATAATTCTAAGGGAAAGGTATACTCCTTTGTTTTATAATTTTATTATTTTTTTTAAACAAGTAAATATTAAATAGTATTCAACTATATAAACTTCAATATTTTATATATGCATTTATGTTCATAAAAGTAATGATTCATTTTCTGGATGAAGAACTGAGGCCCAGAAGTTACCTAGCTTAGTGATTCTCAAGCTCTGCTTCATCTTAGAATTAGGGTAGTCATGTCAAGGCCACGGTGACCAACTACATCAGAATTTCTGGGGGCCGGCCCTTGTATTATTTTTTAACGTTCCCCAAGTTAAACTCAAGAACAAGTGAATTAGGTCATATTAGGTCAGAGGCTAAAAAAAGTTGCACTATTGATTATCTTAACTTGTGCCAGAATAGGTTAGCTTTTGCTATGTTCTTGCATATGCTGTTTCTAAAACAGGAAGAAGAGGTTGACCTCTTGCTCAGTGTTACTAAAAGGTGAGATGTAAGCTGTGCAGTGACGTCTCAATTCTAAGAATAGCAGTGCTCTATGTTTAATATATAGCACTAGTTCTCATCCACATATGCTTATCACACTCATTCTTAGAACTTTAAATATAGATATCAAGAAACTATCCTAGATTAGCTGAATCAAAATCACTGAGAGAGGTACCTGAGCTTCTGAATTTTAAAAAAGCTTCATGATTTTGATGCCCAACCTTGGATGAAGCTCTAGAGGTGTGCCATGGTATATATGTCCTTAGCTGTACTCAATTAAATTTTAGGAAGCAGATTTCAGCTTAAGACAGAAAAAATAACTTTAAAAATCACTTAGAGCTACCTAGCTAAGGCAGCTCTGAGAAGTACAGGAACAAGCTCTGTGAACCCTCATTCATTCTCTTTCAACAGAGAGATGTCTTATCTGATGAGTGCTATTGAGAGAAGGAACCTAGCCTGTGTGGCCCAGCCCCTAGTAGATTCTGTCACCTTGAAAGCTAACTGGTCTGAAAATGTGAAATGGGCTGTGTTCTCACCGAGGTCTGCAGTCTCTCCAATCACAGAGCTATGTTAGGGAGTCTGACTAGAGAACAAATCAGCCTTGCTGTCTATTTCAGCTTCATTGATAATAAAGCTGGCTCCCATGTCTTATTTTTCAATTTGTTCTGAAGTGAAGAGAGGAATAAGGGAGTTACCTGCTGGTGTCTCTTAAACTCCATAAGTATCACAACAGAGTCATAAATTGTAATGGCCCGTGTCTATAACTCATGTTCTGAAATAGCATTCCATTATATTTTTGGAGGTCAGTGAACAATTCTAAAGTATGAAGGACTTCGAAAGTAGAAAAAGAACAAAATATATAAGGCCCTCTTTCTTTACTGGCGTCCAAAATCTGGGAATTCTAACTGCTCAACTATCTGTCTTTGAGAATAACAGCATTTTCCAGATTTCTACTTTATTGAGACTACTCTTAGTCGTGATCTGCGGAAGTTGGTCCTGGGCAATGTGAAGACAGGTCTTCTTCATCTGTAATTTATGTGAAGAAAATAAAAGATTAATGTAATTCATATAGTAAACTATTCTAGAAAATTATTTCAACATAACATAGGTTTTATAGGTATCTTTGCTATTTAGTCTGCTAAACAAACTGGAAAAAGACAGTAACAATAAACAAATTCTTCACTCTTAAGTACAAAGTCCTTAAATTCAAGTTAGTAAAGCCAGCATAAGCAAATGTGAGAGAAAGGAAAGCTTTTGGATCCAAAATACATTTGGCATTTTTTAAACCATTTCTTTATTAAAAAATAAAAAAATGGAGGGAATTTCAACATGCTAATTTTTATGGTTCAGGAACAATATTCTATGTAACTATATAAAAATTAGTCCTAAAAATTTAATATATCTTTCAAGTATCTGTAGCTGAAGAATCTTTAAAAATAAAGCATGACAAAAACCCATCATTTTTAAGTGACTCAAAATTTTTTCTTCTGAAATGAATGAAAAATTCTTTTCTACACGTTCCATTTCTGAAAAGTTAAAAACACCATTAATGAGGCCTCAATTATATTAATATCCATTATTTCTTTAAGATATTGATCCCACATTACCATTTGGATGGAATAAGAAATTTCCATTGTCTATGGGAATTTGACTTTTAAAAAAAATCAAAGAGCATTTGTATTCAATACTTTTTAAAAGTTTATTTTCTTACCTTCATAGGCTGTTCCACACCAAATACAATACAGATGTTCTTCTCTTAAATAACTAGTCAATATTTGTAATTTGTCCAGTACCTAGATATAGGACACAAGCATATTAATGGTTCACATTGAACAGAATCTTGGTTTCCTGGTGCTCTGGGGCATGCTGAATTAGCCCAAGGCCATAAGTCTGCTACACTTTCAACCAGTTAGGAGAGGTGTCCAAGGCAGAATACATTAAAACATGACCCAGTTTGCCAGCCACTGTGGTATTTTCACAAGTTTGCCAGACAAAACAGAAACCACTTGTTAGCATTCAGAAAGTATATTTTGGCTGGCTTGATCAGGATCAGAATCCTTTAAGACGACTTCTACTTTCAAAGAATCTACCACACCCAGTGCAATGAGGGTGAACACTGCCTCCCTTTGCCATTAAAATTCTCATCAATGGTCTCCCAGTTAAGCGGAACATAGGTTTTTAGCAATGTCTGGAGATACTTCTGGTCATTACAAGTGCAACTGGCTTTTGTAAGGGTGGAGGCCAGAATGCTGCTAGATATCTTACAATGCACACAACAGCACCCTACAACAAACAATTATTCAGCTCATGAATTAATGGTGCTAAGGCCGAGACACTGTGCTCAAGAAATTGGTGCCAAAACATACACTTAAATCTTCACTCTTATATTCATCTTCATCTTGTTCTTTTTCTTCCTCTTCCTCTTCTTCAGTCTCTTCTTCAAGCCTCAACCAGTACCAGGCCTCCCTGGGAACCTGAATATTCTGAAAATGTAGAATTATTCCCAATTAAACATAGCTGAATATAAGACTATTACAAGTATGTTCATGTCAACATAAATTCATTCTTTCAATGAAACATTTATTGAGTGCTGCTTCAAGAGTAAAGCCCTGTACTATGAACTCTGGGGATGCAAAACCCGATTAGAATATTGACTTCAAAATGCTGACAGTCTAGCAGGGAAAATAAGCTATGGGTATAAAATACATATAAGCTAGAAAATCTTAAGTGTTATGACATACATTCAAAATAAACTGCTATGGAAATATAGAAAAATGAGAGCACTTCTAGCAACCTACATATGAGGGAAATTTAACAAACGTTGAGATTTTAAATGAAGTAATTTTATTTTGAACCATCAAAATAAAAAAATAAAGCAAGATAAAGTAAAAATAAAAGCAAACAGAATTTTACTTTTTTTATTACTTATTATTATTTATGCCTACAGCACCTGGTCTTCCTAGGTGATCTCCCATCCAAGTACTAACCAAGCCCAACCCTGCTTAGCTTCCAAGATCAGACATCGGGCTTGTTCAGGGTGGCATGGCTATAGACCATGGACTGTGGCTCCACCAGAGTGTGAACCCAGGACCTTCTGCGTGTAAAGCAGACGTGCTAACCACTACATATGGAACCACGTCCAAGAGAGAATTTTAAAAGTCATTCAAATTTAAAGTAGTATTCTGCCGTGATCTTACTAGTTAGGGACACATGAGGTACTGAATACAGACTGAAAATAGGCTATTCTAGTTAGTCAAATATTCTGTTGAATAGAATTTCCACACATAGTGACTCTGACTAATCAATATTCAAATAAGCAGGGAACAATTATGTAAAATGTAAAAATGTATTCAATCCTCACTGGATAATTCAGACTACTCAGGTTCCTGTAGTGAACAAGTCATTATTTTGAGCATCAATGATCACAGATCAGTAGTACATGTTAAATGAAAGATTTAATGGGCAGAAGACTAGGTATACCAAACTTGGAGTGTTTTGTCTTGTTTTGGTTTTTAAAATATAAATACATGACAAATCACATTGGGCGCCAGAACACTTTATTACTAAACTGACAGCAGAGAAAAGGCTTGCCTTCTGAGTATCCAATTGTTGACAGGCTCGCTGGCTTCTTCTAAGATCTCCTTCTAGCTTCATTTCATCTTGCTTATTTTTAAGTCGCATTCTAATTGCAAGAAAAAATAGCACATTAAAGGTCTGTACTCTCTTTATCCACTTTTTATGCCCAAGGACCAGAAAACATAGCACGATAAAGAAAAGATGAAACAAAAAGGAGCTCAAATACAAAGTTTTACCGAAACTGTTCTGCAGCTTTTTCTTCAGTTTGCTTTTTCACATGAATCTTTCTTCTGTAGCTTTCTAATTTTTCCTCTGCTTTCCGTTTTAACAATGCCTCATGACCAATGCCACTTTTCCCTGTTCAAACAGAAAACTCCGATGAGAAACTTACTGACTTTATACTTCAAAACATGACAATTTAAATATTTACAGATTAAATGCAATTCTAATTTAAATATAATTATTCAAAATCATTTGACATGACAGGAGAAAACACTAGAGATTTTTTTAAACCCAAACACACAATTTGAGATCATTAGTCTGTGCTAATAAGATAGTAATACTATACAAATTTTTTTTTAAATTGGGAAAACAATACCAACTGTCATTTTTTCATATAAATATGATGAACAAAAAAATATATATTTTCTCTTCAATTCATTCAAAGGATTAAGAAAAACATTTAATAGATAAATCTGTCTCAGAATACTTCTAGGACATTTCAATCGACAAAAATACCTTTTTATTTTTAATGTTAATAACAATTTCCCCCCCATATTTTTATGATTTAAATTTTATACTCACTAAACTTTTATTTTTACTTTAAAAAGTTTAGAAGCTTAACTAAGAAACATTTTACTGAGGGCTTCTTATGATAAGAAATGTAACAATGCCACATAAAAAATGTACTTATTAAGCAAATATATGTGCTAGATCTAAGCATGTTATTATTACTGGTAAATATCCCCCCAAATAATTACATACCTGTTTTGACATTGAGAGGAATTGGTTCAACAATACCATCTCCTAAAAAAAGAGAACAAAACACAAAATACATTAGAAATCCTTCTTCAAACTACAGGTAAGCATATTATGCAACTTTACAATGTTCTATACATATCCCTTCCCGTTCCAATGATATTCAAACTGAAATCTAAACATTAATACACTACAATCAACTATCTCCATTTGAATACCTAGTCCCCAATAAAGCTGACCCACATCTCCTCTGTCACCTGAAGGCAGGGTTTTAAGAAGTTAAAAACATACGTCCAAGAGGGTGACAGCCTTGGTAGGTGAAGATCAGAGCAATTACAATAAAGGGGGAAAGAAAAACAGCTTACAGAAGATACTAGAAATATATGGCCTCTATATCTTAACAGTCTCACTTCCTAAAACGAGAGGTTGAGAATTGAGCTTCTCCAACTGGCTGGTCAGTCAGGCGGCTGCCACAGATACATGACAAACAAGACAGAGTCCTAACATCATCTTTAATGTTGCTTCATTGCCCTTTGGCCACTGTACTTCTCAACTCTTCTCTTGTCACCATTCTTAGCTGTTGCCTCCATTGTTAAGCTTTGTCCATATCAACTGTTAGTTCCTTCATGGCTGACCTGGGCTGATAAGCAGCTCTTGATGGCAACAAGATGGCCTGAAGTGGCTATGGGAAGATGAAAGTTCTCTGTAACGCTTGTTAGCACATGAGAGACTAAGAAGCTTAAGTTGTTTTAATTTCTGTGCAGATGGACAAAGATTAAAGAGTTATCTCTGGAATTTATTGAAAAAATCACCATTTGGTGGTCAGAAACACCCATTACTTCCAGATGTGACTTACCACTCTTGCCAAGGGCCTGGCCACTTTTATATCCCATTTTTTGGAGCAAAGCAAACCCTTTGTTTTCACAGCCTAGTGCATTCTTCAACCCAATGTCACGTCTTTCTTGTTCTTCTTCTTTTAAACTCTTCTGCCTATTTTTCAAATTAGCTTCCTGCTGCTTTTCTTCTTTTCGACGAGCTTCTCGAATTTGCCTCAGCATTGGCAATCCCGGTCTGATATCTTCTCTGAATATGAGAAAAGGTTATTTTAGATGAGTACACGAAGTTTTCTTATGACTTTGATACTCACTTGACACTACTTAAATTTTCAGTGTTACTTTTCTGATCACCTTTGTTATCACCAATATTAAAACATTATCAGTGACTTCTGAGAAGGGCTGTTTAAGTAAAAATGATGAAGGCTGTTACCAGATTGTAAGAAACTAAAGAAAGTACAGTTGAAGAAATGAGACATAGTAATATTTTTAGGCGGTTGGCAATAATAAAGAGCAAAGCTGAATAGTAGCTAGGAGAAACCATAGGATGAAATAAAGAAAAACAAAAGTTCCTTGGAAGAGGGGAATAAAAAGAATCAAGGGCAGAAGTAAAATGCTTAGCATTAAAAAGGAAGCGGCTCCTAGTACCTTGTATGAACATGTAGACAGGGTTTCCACAAAGCTATAAGACTAACTTTCAAACCTCATGTTTAAAATCAATGTCACCGCTTGAGTCTACATTAATGTCTCATATGTATGTGGATGTGAGGCATACACATTTACTTACTGGACGTTAATGAAGGAATCAGACATATAGTCCTCTTCTTCTGCCATGTTCAATTTCTTAGGACAAAGTATCTACAAATCAAATAGGATAAAGTAACAATTACTATTTTTTTTTTAGTTTAACCAAAATGGAAATAAACTTTTCTGTATCCCCAGCCATGACCTTTCTCCAGAGCTCTACTCCACATTTCTGTGCCCTTTTGATATTTTTGGGTGGAGCTCTCAAACTCAATAACTCAAACAATGCATTCTCTTCTACCCCAAACCTCCTTCATCCCCTATACTTTCAAATTAATGTCACTACTCTACCCATTCCTGACTTCTCATAAACCTCTGTCATTTCTTCTTATACAATATCCCTCATAGGCATTTTTGCCTATAGTTGTGACCACTGCTTTATTCAGGGATTTCTTTCTCATTGGA
Source organism: Pteropus medius (assembly GCF_902729225.1). NCBI lineage: Eukaryota > Metazoa > Chordata > Mammalia > Chiroptera > Pteropodidae > Pteropus > Pteropus medius. The sequence continues at coordinate 42,781,038 of NW_024349800.1, forward strand.
ACTATTATAACTACTTCCTAATTGGTCTCATTGCCTTCGGCTTCTCCTCTTCCAGTCCATCTTCTACACCCTCTCCAGAGTGGTTTTTTAAGCCAGGTCATGTTACTTGCCTGTTTCAAATCCTTCATTAAACTTTACCCTGCAGGCAGTGGAGAACCAGTCACTTTAACACTGCAGCAGAAGTCCTTCATAATCTGGTCGACTCTCCTTTAGCATTCATTATTCAAGCTGCAGGGGCTTCTCATTGCCCTCTGAACATAACGCAGACATTTCTTTCCTCCTAGGCCTGGGCTGCCCTCCTTCACAAAAGTTGTCCTGACCGCTCCAGGCCTCCCTCTGCAGAACTTTATATTCAAGCTCTCATTTGGAGCTTGTTAAATCCTCATTTATATGGAAACATACTTGAGGTGAGCTTCCATCCACAATAGCTAAAGTCATTTAATTATTGCTCCATAAAGGGATAACAGGATTATTGAGTAAAGTGCATTTCAAAATTTATTGTGTATATGAATTGCCCCAGGATGTTCTTAAAATTCAGAGTTCGATTCTGAGCTGGAGCCTGAGGTTAGGCATTTCCAATAGGCTCCCAGGTGATGTTAATGCTTTTCTTTGGGAACCCGGCTCTCTGCCCGCCATGTGGTTCTAGTAGAGGTTGGCAATCTCAGTATTCTATCCTCCCTTGGGCATAAGATGGCCAATTATAGTGCCTTATGTCCCTGCAACAGGGGAGGGGATGACCTAATCAGGGCAAAGAAGCATCTTTCCTTACATGATATGGATATATGAATTGTGGGGAAAGAAACTCTCTTCATTGGGGTTTCTGAACTGAGTAGATGAAGCTAGGCTGTAGATGACCACCTTGGCCATATGAAGAGATCGTGTTCTATAGGATGAAGCCAGAGAAAATGGACAAAGCAATAAGTCTCCAACCTTAGTTCCCAAGACCCTGATTCCTGTAGCTCTTTCTTTGATGTTGTGACCTGGCATTCTTCCCAGCTACATGGGCTAATAAATTTTCTCATTTCTTAAGCTTGTTTGAGTAGGGATTCTGTGAACTGCAACCAAGAAGTATTATTGTACTAGTTTTTAATATTTTTAATATATATCTTCCCAACTAGGCTGTAAACCACAAAGTTTTCTATATCTCTGCTGCCTACCACTGTGTCCCAAGCATCATAAACTCTTAATGTTTAGCAATGATGAGAAAAAAGGTCTTTAATAATATTTGTAATTTTGTAATAATAGAATATGTTTTTTCCTGTGTCTTATTTTTTTAAAAAACCTTGATGTAAAGATATCATCAATATGGAGAACCACATAAAATAAATGCACAGATTTATGAATTATTATCAGGCAAACACTCTTGTAACCATGTGGTAGCCTCCAAGATGGTCGCCAATGATTCTTGCCTCTCGATTTTCAACGTCCTCGTGTAGCGTCCCTGCACAATGGGACATTGTGAAAATGATGGAAGATGACTCCTCCGTCATAAAAGACACTGTAGCTCTTAAGTTATATCACTCTAATGCTGAAGTTAGTTAGATTATTCATTCTGAAGGAAGTTGGCTATCATGTAGTAAGGACACTTAAGCAGTTTTATAGAGAAGTCCACATGGGAGGAACTGAGACCTCCTGTAGACAACCAGCACAAATTTGGGAGCTACGTGAGTGAGCCACCTTGGAAATGGATCCTCTAGCACCAGTCAAAATTTCAAATGACTCAGCCTGGGCTGGCATCTTCACAACTTCTTAAGAAACTCTGAGCTAAGCTAAACCAGTAACAAATTCCTGGCCCACAGAAACTGTGAGATAATAAATTATTATAGTTATTTGAGTTGCTAAATTTGGTGATAATTTTGTTGTACAGCAAAAGATAATCCAAATGATCACCCTATCAGAAGACAGAACCTTGTCAGCCACCCCAGGAGCCTTCTTTATCCCCTACCCAATCACACTGTTTCCAACTACCTCCTTTTCTTTATAGTTTCATAAACCATGTGTGCATCCTTAAACATTAGTTTAGTTTTGCTTATTTTTCTTTTTATTATCATATAATAAATTAGAAATGTGGAAGATTATATACAGCATTTGTGGTAATTCACCCACTGTCTCTAAACCTCAGATTCATTTGTAACAATAATATTTTTACACGTAATGGTTTAGCACTTACCCAGTATACCACACATTTTTATCCCATTTAATCATCATTAACCATTTTACAGGTAATAACACAGTCCTGCTTTCTAGTTGGAGAAATTAAGGGTCAGTATAGCTAAATGACCTGCTCAACACCACAACGGATGCAGGTTTTAGGACTCTGGCTACTGGAAATAAGATTATTTTTAAGGAAACCATTGAGCTCCAAAGTGCTAGGCAGATCTGAATGGGAGTTACAGATTCTTTTTAAAACTCTCGTTTTATGGGTAAAATAATACTTCAGCATCATCCATTCTCATAAAGCATAAGGATAAACTTCACAAAGCAATAATCCTGGCAGAGATGAAGGTGACTTGGACTACAGGGACCGCAGTGGAAGTGGTGAGAAGTGGTCGCATTCCGGGCATATTTTGAAGGTAGAGCTAACAAGAATCGCTAATGTGCTGGAGGTGATGTCAAGGATTACGCAAAGGCTTTGGTCTGAATACCTGGAAGAATGGAGTTAACAGTTTTTGAGAGGGGTAAGACTGTAGTAGCAGGTTTTGTTTTGTTTTTGGTAGAGAGAGGGCGGGGAGGTAGCAAAAAGAATGTTGCTTCAGACATGTTGAGAGTCTCACTACACATCACAGTGGAGAGAGGGGCTAAGTAGTTAGACAGCAGAAAGGTGACAAGAAATGCCTAATTTCAAACACTCCCTTCAGGGACCGCTGATCCCTCTCGCTTCCCTCCCGACTGCAAGCGTCCCACAGACGCGACCACTCACAGGTGGGAATGTGGGTGATGGTGTCATGGGGTAGTCACAACCAACACGCAAATCACCGCCCTTTATCAGTCTAGTCAGCACCTCCAGCCCCTTACCTGGCAGCTCTATTCGCCCCGGGCCAGCACGCGAGATTGCGCTATGCGTACACGCTCACCAAACAGCGCAGGACTTCTGGGTCTCAGCTCCACCTGAGTTCCGGTGTGCAGAAGCTATTGGAAACCTGCGGCAGGCAGGGCTCGGAGGACGTGGTTAGTGCGCTTGCGCATGACCACCTTCCGCGCACGCGCTCTCCTCTCGTTTCCTGCCGGCAAGAGTGCAGGAGGTGGGGCATCCGGGTCCCTGGGCGGCTGCTTCTGGCCCCGGAGCTCACTAGATCGGTCCCTGCCAGACCAGGAGGTGAGGCCACCCCATCTGCCGCCGAAGCATGCACGTTGACGCGCGTACACGCCCCTGGCCCCCTGTTCGTCTTCAGAGGGCCGAGGAGGAAATTCGAGTTCGTAATGAACATTTTCCCTTTTCAAGCGCCGGACTCGGTTCCAAGCCCGCACCTCCTGCCTCCTGGCGTTGACAGCCCGAGTAACCCTAGGCCTGCGACGGCCTCTTATATTTCCCCCAGGCCTGGAGCTCCGCTGTGGTCCTTGGAGTACCCCTGTTAACCCAGACCCGCAGCGAGCGCAGCCTTTGCGTGTTGCATTTTCGGACCGCCCGGGGTTGTCACTGAAGCTTCGGCCGCTGGGAGCTGTCCACCCCCACCCCTTCCTTATAGGAAGACACTTGGAGACTACCAGTGTGGGATCGTTTAACTGGGGCGTTTTGATGTATTTCTGGGCCAGGGGAGGGGTAAGGGTGCTGTGCACCGAGCAGTGGACTAGAAAAAAGAAGGCTGAGTGCTCAGTCAGGCTCAGCTGATGTTTGATCTTGGTGCTTTCAGTTTTCCAGTTTATGAAAAGGATTAATGACATGTTTTGCTAGATGTATTTGTTCTGGAACAGGGCCTTATTTGCAATATTTATTAAAAAAATATTTTTACTCTATTCTTTCTTTTTTTGTTGTTACCCTTGTCTTTTAAAAATCAGTTCTTAGATTTTGCCTCCAAGAAGTTATGTCAGTTTCCTCCTAATGAAATGAGAAGTCTGACTTTTCATTTCTTAGTGGTTATATTATTAAGCAACATTAAAAAAATTTTACGAGTATTTTTTAATTTGTTACTTTAAGGTGTGAATTTAAAACTTCAGTAATGGAGTTAGCCCACAGTTTATTGCTAAATGAAGAAGCTTTGGCTCAAATCACTGAAGCAAAGAGACCAGTATTTATCTTTGAATGGTTGCGATTTCTTGATAAAGTCTTGGTTGCTGCCAACAAGGTATGGTGTTTTTTTTTCTTTTTCCCCCAGTTGTGTTAACATACTGGAGAATATTATGTGTTCATGACCTGTGAGAAAACACATGTTTTGGAAAGGTCATGGGTCACTTATGGAACTTGAGACTATTATACTGTAATAGGAGTTTCTTGTCTGTCCTTTCTCTATTCTGTGGCAAAACTCAAACTTCCTCTAAATCCACCGTGTTGCCTACTTCAAGTCTCTACTTGGATAGCTAATTGTGACTGGAGAAAAACATGATTATGCGACCTTAAATTCATTATCTGCAACTTCAGGTGGTCCCTCAGTGCTGCCTAGCAATCCCAATATCTTCATTTATCTTTCAAAGGCGTAAATAATAGATTTTTCTTACTTTCTGTTTTCTTCTTCCTACATAGTCTATTTCATCCAAGTCGCTTTTCATTTTCTGTGTGTTTTCTTTTCTCTCTTTAAAATTAGATACTTTCCTCAAACATCTGCCAATCTTTGGCTGTCCGCTCAAATTTAAGTTAGCTGTGAAAAGTTTTTTGGGCAGGGTGGTTAACTGAGCTTCACCATAGGCTAGTCTGGTTTTATGAGGAACCTCTGATGTTAATATCTTAAGTTTCTCTTGGCTAGTCATTCCCCAGAAGAGACTTTTCTACTAGGGCAGAGGTCCCCAACCCCTGGGCTGCGGACCTGTACTGGGCGGTGGCCTGTTAGGAATTGGGTTGCACAGCAGGAGATGAGCAGCAGGGTGATGAGCAAAGGATGCTTCATCTGTATTTGCAGCTGCTCCCCAGTGCTAGCATCACCTTCTCAACTCTACCTCAGATCATCAGGCATTGGAGTTTCACAGGAGCACCGGCTCTGGTGCCAAAAAGGTTGGGGACCACTGTCCTAGGGTATATGGCTAGCTGCTTAGGTTCTAAGAAGTGAAGGAGGATGCTGGGACTTCAACGTTCAGTATGCAAACTTTCGTTTAATTCCCTTGTTTTCAATGCAGTTTTCATAGCCCACAACTGTGCCTGAGCTCCTTAAGTCCAGAATGGTGGAGAGAGGTGCGGGAGTCTTATAGCTTCTTAGGTTCTCAACCATTTCTTCTAGGCACAACTTTACTCCTCCATAAACACCTAGAGCCTGAAAACAACAATAAAACAAGTATCAACTTTTAGAGGGTTCTTTAATTTAGGTCTCTTCTCAGCTTTCCCTGTTGGGGATACCTGGCTTCCATATTTCGCATTGATTCTTTTCTGATTTTCTTTATACTTGTGGATTTGTGCTTTTGTTGCTGTTGCCCTTTAGTATAGTTTTAGTAGGGTTTCTTTAACTAGAAGTTTCTATTTTCTCTTAACCCCCTCCAATTAAGTATGTGTCACCATCACTCTACTGAAACAGCACTTGTCTATCAGTGATCTCAAATTGCCCAAATCGATGGTCAGTAATCTGCCCCAATTGACTTGACATAGTTGATTTTCTACCTTGAAACACTTAAAATATTTTTTGTTGTGAAATTGAAAAGTACAAAAGAGTACATAAAGTTATCTAAGTCATGAAGCATAATATTAACATCTGTACACCTTCCACCCCAATTAAAAAATTGATTGTTTTCATTACTGTCGATGCATACTTAGTGTTAAGGTTCTCCTATTTGTGATTCCCAAAACATAACTTCTTTTAGTTCTCTTCTTCACTAATTACTCCTTATTTGTCATTGTTGTTGTTGGCTCTTTTTCAGTTCTGTGCACTTTAAAAAAAATCTATTGATACTTATTCCTTCAGGGATATTATCTAATTGCATGAATTTTACCACCATCTTTGCAAGAATGACTCCCAGATATCCAACAAGCTGATCTACCGCTTTCTCTTGGATATCTAGAACCAAATTCTTGATTTCCTCCTCATAAACCTGTCCTTTCCCCAATTCTCTTCATCTCAGGAAATGACCATTTCACCCTTCTAGTTGCTCTGTTAATAAACCTTAGAGGCATTTTTGACTTCTCTTTTTTACTGAAACTTCACATCATATTCATCAGCAAATCCTATTGGTTCTATCCACTAAATATATTCAGAATTAAATTACTTTTCATCATCTCTGTTATTAACAATCTTATCTTTCTTCTGGATTATTGTGAAAGCTTCTTAAGTACTCACCGTGCTTCCACCACGTACCTTGTAGAGTATTCTTAGCTCAGTAGTCAGAATGAGCATCTTAAAACATTTAGATCACTTATCACCTCTACATCACCTTCTCACTCAGAATAAAACACAAAGTTCTTATAATGATGTATAAGACACTACACAGTCTGGTCCCTTCTATGCTTCTTATTTTATCTTTTACTTTCTGTCTCTTACTCTGTTCCAGCCAAACTAGCCTTCTTGCAGTCCTCCAACTTATTAAGCATGCTGCCACATCCAGGTCTCTGCCTGGAACATTCCTCTCCCAGGTATTTGCAAACCTCATGCCTTCACTTCTTTTCAGAGAGGCCTTTCTTTACTGACCTGTGTAAAATAGTAAGAACTCAAACTATTTATTTGTTTCTTTGATAAACTCTGTATCTCCCCTCTAAAGTGTAAACTCTGTGAAGGCAGAGACTTTGTCTGTTGTGTTCACTGTTACCTGGAATAGTGTATGGCATATAAGTGCACAATAAGTATTTCTTGAATGAATGAATGAATTTTTGGTATTGATCATGGGTAGATCTGAATATTTTTTCTGTTGTCTAGGGCTCTTCAGAGTTTCTTATGATTTCCTTCACTGACCTATGAATTTTTGGATTGCTGACTTTGCTTTTAAAGGGAGCCTTTCTGGGTTCTAAGACATCAGTTGTCCATACTCCCAATATTTTACATCTTTGGACTATTGGTTTATTTCTTAGTAAGTTGGTATGGAAACTTTGGGTCTAGAGCAGTCACTTTTATTGGTAGCTAACTCTTTGACATTGGAGGAGAATGAAAGAATATTTAATCTGGTAAAGAATGGTTCATTTCTTACTGAACTCATCTTGAAAATGCTTGTTTATAGTTTTATGCCTAATGTAATATAGATTTTAATTATTAGGGTACCTTAACTGTTAAGTATTTTTTTATTTTGACTAAAGGCAACAAAAATACATATTAAAAAAACTGATCCTGTTCTTTATTTTTTTTTATAACAGACTGACGTAAAGGAAAAGCAGAAAAAACTTGTTGAACAATTAACTGGATTAATAAGTAGTTCACCTGGACCACCTACACGAAAATTGTTAGCTAAAAATCTTGCAGCCCTTTATAGCATTGGGGACACTTTCACTGTTTTTCAAACACTTGAAAAATGTAATGATATTATCAGAAATAAAGATGACACTGCAGCCTACTTACCAACAAAATTGTAAGTACTTGCTTTCAGATGCCCCTTGAAAGTTGTTTTTAAAGAGTAACTTAAAAATAAGGGGCTGCTGATTATAAAGATCTTTAGTTAGATGGAACCTGAGGCATGCCGCTGACGAAAAATGCTCTAAGTAGGTCTGGGGAAGGGGTTCTAATTCAGCATTTGCTCCATTGCCACTGGGACTTTGAACTAACTATAGAGAATTGGTATGTTGTCAGCAATATGCACAGCGATCTTTTGGTAAATTTGGAAAGAGGTAATATTCTTGGCTGAGATTGCGAAAAGTAAAGAATTTCTAGGTGATGGGATTGAGGCAGGAATGGGCAAACTATAGCCAACTGGCCAAATCCAGTCTGCTGCCTGTTTTGTAAATAAAATTTTATTGGGACGGAGATATGCCTGTTCATTTAGGAGATAGATGTTTTCATGCCATAATGAGAGTTGAGTACCTGAGATGGAGACAGTTTTGCCTGCAAGTTTGCTGACCCCTAGGTAGTGGTCTTAATCCAATTCCTAGCACATTCTGTGGTTTGGGTCAAGGACAGACATTTTCGAAGCAAGTTTCGAGGATAATGGACATAGGGATACATCCTGTCAAAGAGTCAAATAAGAAACACAGCAGTAATAACACTGTGAGGAGTGGTGTGGGAGGAAAAAAATAACCACAGAAACTTAGCTGTCGTGTGAGGGAAGAGAAGTGTCAAGGGAGGCTTCGCAAGGAAGTATCAGCCAAGGAAGTTCAATACTCAAGGAAGGACACATGGAAATTAGCCTAGTAAAGGGTTAAGATAGGAAGAAGGGAAAATGGATATGATAGGCTAGGGATTGGCAAGCTTTTTGAAAAGGGCCAGATAGTAAATATTTTCGGCTTTGTGGACTATCCAAGTGTATCAAAACTACTCCCCTCTGCCACAGATAGTACATAAGTAAACGAGCATGCCTGTGTCCCTATAAAACTTTATTTATACAAACAGATGGCAGGCTGGATGATGGGCCAGATCTGGCCTGCAGGCTGTAGTTTGCCAACCTATTTTCTAGACAAAGGAAACTTCTAATGGGAAGCAAAAATGACTTACTTATGCCTTATTTATATTGCTTTTTGAAAAGATATAAAATAGTGGAGGAAACAAGTTGCAAGGGGAAGATGATGAGTTCAATTCTGGGCCTGCTGATTTTGGCATACCAGTGGGAATATCCAAGTGATGGTGTGTAGTAGGCAGTTGGAAATCTGGGTCTAAATTTCAGAAATCTGCGTTGAGAATGTAGTTTTGGTGAGTGGAGAATGGACACTTGAGAGTAGGCTGAATGCTTTGGTGTGGATAAAGTTATCTAGGAAGAGCATAGGTGTGAGGAGAGAAGGTGCCAAGGATACAGCTCTATAACACCAGGACCATTATGGTAGCCTACAGAGGAAATGGGGAAATTATTCTGAACCTGGACAGAGGTTTTTAGGTCCGTTTTTAACTGCATAGATAAGTTGTGATTAAATGTTTTGTTGTTTGGGATAGATGTAGATCTCAAAAGTTTTAAAAGAGATTAGTGAGTATTAATGCTTTCCAGTTATTTTGGAGTTTGAAGCTATGTTGATACTTTGATGATTTAGTTTCCCACCACTTAGCAAATCAACACATGATTTTATAATTCTGCTCAAGTAGAATTTATTATATATTATTATTTGTATATGTTTATTATTTATATGTATTTCTAGTGGTTTCTTGGATTCTGTTTAGGAATTTCTTAATATATTCTGGCATGCGACCTCAGTCAGCTTTGTTATCAGCCTGGAGAGTACTGAAAAAGGCATTGGATTTAGAGTTAAAGAGGTGAAGGTCTATTCCCTGATTCTCCTATTTATTACACATATGAGAGTGAGCTAATTTATGTAAATTTAGCTGAATTCTAAATTCCCTCAGCCTTAGAGAAGTTGCTCAGGACTCATATCTATTAGATGTCAGGTTCTAAGATTTAGGCACATTTGCCAGACTCCAAAGCATATGCTCTTCACCTCTATGCCCTACTCTGGCTTCTAAGCTAAACTCGCAGCTATTCACTTATTTACATGGGTGGTTTCCTCTCTCCTGAGGAGATGGGCTGCTGTTACATTTCTTCTTCTGTGTAGCCATATGTTCCATTAAAGCCATTTAGATTAAATTTTACAAGTAATTGTTTACTATAATTTGTATATTAAGAGGCAGAAGCTGTGAGCAATACAAGAATATATAACATAGATTCTCTGTTTCTGGAGCTTACATTTCCATTGGCAGGATAAGATATAGCCATATAAAATGGTCAAGTCACAACATAGAAAACAATATAATTTTGTCAAAATGAGTGGTCGACATTGTTATATATAATGAGAGAAAAGAGGAGTCTTTGTGGATTGACATAATTTGAGAAGTCTTCATAAAGGGGAAACTTGGGTTTCTTTCCAGAGGATGGGTATGATTTCTTATGTAAATATATATTCTTTTGTTTTCCTAACAAGAATAGAATTTGATTAACTATGGTATTTGTTGTAATTATAAAGAATAAACAAGATGTTTTTGAAAGTTTAAAATTAAGGATTTATAGCCAAAAGTCTCCTGTACAAATACAAATTTATTTCTGAAAATGAGAAAGTATGATAAAATTGTATTATGAACCTGAACAATGACTAATGAAAGTGTCACTTCTTACAGGGCTGCAGTGACTTGTGTTGGAGCATTTTATGAAAAAATGGGGAGAATGCTAGGCAGTGCATTTCCAGAAACAGTAAATAATCTTTTGAAATCTCTGAAAAGTGCAGAGGTAAGTTTTACAATAAATATTAAAATGTTTTGCTTGTGGCAGGAGTTAAATGTCAGTTAAAAATATATGTTTGCCTTTTTCTGTCACTGGAGTATTCACACTGCTTAGTAAGGAGGTAATTTAAAATTATTACTTGCCCTTCTTTTGATGTACATTACCTCATATTTCAGGGAAAAGGGAAAGAATGCTTTCCTTGACAAAGAATAGGTTTACCTATCATTTTTTATTTAGCCCTATAGATTTTTTTTGCATCACCATTTTATTTTTTGTGCCATAGCTAATATATTAGTTTCCTAGGGCTGCTGTAATAAATTACCACAGATTGAATGTCTTAAAACAACAGAAATTTATTGTCTCACAATTCTGGAAGCTAGAAGCCTGAAATTGAGATATCAGCAGGGTCATGCTTCCTCTGAAGCCTCTTAGGAAGAATCCTTCCTTGCTATACTAGCTTCTAGTGGTTGCTGGCAATACTTGGCATTCCTTGACTTACCTTGCTTTGTAGATGCATCTCTCCATTCTTTGCCCTCTTTCACACGGTGTTCTCTATATGCACCTGTGTTCTGACTAAATTCTTCTAAGGGTACCAGTCATTGGATTAAGGCCCACTCTTTTCCAGTATGACCTCATCTTTACTTGATTTTATTAGCAAAGACCTTATTTCCAAATGAAGTCATGTTCACAGATAACAGGGCTTAGGAACTAAACTAATCTCTTTAGGTTCGGGGGACACACTATTCAATCCACAAAAACTCTTATCAAGTAAAAATAGTTCTGTTTTGTCATGTCGCTTTGTTATTACTTCTGAAAATTTCTTGTAAACTTGAAGTTAACTGAAAATAGACTAAGCCCTGGCCTCTGATGGTCTAATTCCTTTGTCTAGGAAAGCTAAAGGTTTCTGGGATGACAACACCTCTTCTGGGAACTATTTGCCTATTCTTGTGATAAAAATGAATTGAAGACATATTGTTAGGCATTAGGCATATAAAGATGAATAAGACCTCAAAAAGCTTACATTCTAGTGAAAGAGATCGATTTTTGAATAAGTATACTATTAGAAATATGAATCAAGCACTATAAGAGTATGAAAACAAGAGTTTGAATTTGTCACAAATAGATGAGAGTTTGGCATATGTGACAAGGTTTTTAAATGTGTTAGATGTTTTCTTTCTCTTTTAGATGGTTTATATTACTGCTTAGCTACTTTTTACTTAAGCTTTCACATTCTGAAAGTTTAGATTCTTGAGATATGATACCAAAACTTTTGATTTTGTCTTTATTATGCTGCACTTTAACAAGTCATGGAAACACTGGAACGTGTTTACTTGCTATAATTTAATTTCTCAGGAAGTGTTAACTTGCTATAACTTAATTTCTCAGGAAGATACTATTTAATTGAGGTTAGTAATTATTTTCACCTTTCAGAAACTTTCTAGAAAAATTAATTTTATTTTTTTAAACTTACTGTTTACAATTTAGAGATAAGACCATGAGGCACAGAAAACTTTTGTGTTTTGATATGTTCTTGTTTAAATGTGGAGTTTGCTTACAACATCCTTTTTGTTTTGCTTTATTTTCATATCTAGTCTCAAGGGAGAAGTGAAATCTTAATGAGTCTACAGAAAGTTCTAAATGGACTGGGTGGTGCAGCAGCTTCCTCTCATCGTGATATTTACAAGAATGCCAGGTCCCTCTTGACTGACAGGTCGATGGCTGTTCGATGTGCAGTTGCCAAGGTTAGTACTGGACTAGTTTACAATGATGCTTCTTATCCTATTTGCTCTTAAATGATTTTTTTTAAATGATTTTTTTTTTTAATTTAAAAATTTTACCACTTCTGGACCTTTACCTGAGGAAATCCAAAACACTACTTCAGAGGGACATGAGAATCCATATATTCATTGCAGCATTATTTACAATAGTCAAGATATGGAGGCAACCAAGGTGTCCATCAGTGGATGAATGGATAAAGAAGAGGTGATACATATATACAATGGAATATTAATCAGCCATACAAAAAGAATGAAATCTTGCCATCTGCAACAACATAAATGGACCTGGAGGGTATTGTGCTGAGTGGAATAAGTCATACAGGGAAAGACAGATGCCATATGATTTCACTTACATATGAAATCTAAACAACATAATAAACAAAACAGAAACAAACTCATAGATAGAAGAGAACATTTTGATGGTTGCCAGATGGGAGGGGAATTGGGATGGGTGAAAAGGGAGAAGGGATTAAGAAGTACAAATTGGTAGTTGTAAAACAGGGGGATGTGAAGTATAGTATAAAGAATATAGTCAACAATATTGTAATAACCAGGTATGGTGTCAGACAGTCACCAAATTTATTGGTGTGATCACTTTGCAAGTTATATAAATGTCTAATCACTATGTTATATACCTGAAACTAATATAATGTACGTTAACTGTAATTAAAAAATTATTTAAAAAATTTTAAAAATGTAATGACATACTTTTTGTCTTCATGGATTAGTTTCATTTCATTTGTTCTATAATAATATATAAGTGGAAGCATGTAGTATGTGTTCTGGCTGCTTTTTTTGGGGGGGTCTGGCTTCTTTCACTCAGCATAATTATTTTGAGATTCATCTTTGTTATTACATGTATCAATAGTTCATTCCTTTTTATTGCTTAATAGTATTTCATTGTATGGCTGTATCTCAGCTGGTTTATTTCTTCACCTGTGATGAATATTTGCAATGCTTCTAGTTTTGACTAATACAGGAAAAAGGCTGCTATGAACATCTGTGTACAAGTTTTCATATTGACACATTCTTTCATTTCAGTTTGATAAATACTTAGGAATGGAATGGCTAGATCATATGCTAAGTTTATGTTTAACTTTTTGAGAAATTGCCACTATTTTCCAAAGTACTTGTACCATTTTACGTTTCTGCCAGCAGAGTATAAGACTTCCAGTTCCTTCACATCCTCTCTAACAGTCTTTTTAATCATAGCCCTTCTTATAGATGTGTACAGGTATCTCACTGTAGCTTTAATTTTTATTTCCCTAATGTGACTAATGATGAGCATATTTTTTGATGCTTTTTTGCCATCCATATCTAATTCGAGAGAATCTATTCAAAACTTTAGTGCATTGTTTTATTGAGTTATTTGTTTTCTTATTGACTTTTGTGAGTACTTTATAGTTTCTTCATATGTTTCTTTATCAGATACATGGTTTGCAAATATTTTTTCCCAGTCTGTGGCCTTTTTATTCTCTTAATAGTGCTTTTCTGAGAAATTTCGAATCGTTTAAAAGTCTGATTTATCAATTTTCATATATGGATTATGCTTTTGGTGTTCTATCTAAGACAATTTTTCCCAACCCAAGGTTTCTCCTACGTTTCCTTCATAAAGTTTTATACACTTAGATATATGATCAATTTTGGGTTAATTTTTGTATGTAGTGCAAGATGTGAATCAAAGTTCTTTTTGCACATGGATATCCATTCATTCTAGCACCTTGTTGAAAAGACTATTTTTAATTTCCTAGCTTGCCTTTGAATCTTTGTTGAAAACTGGTTGTCCATGTACATGGACTCTGTATTCTGTTTCATTGCTTATCTTGATGTCAATAACTCTTGATTACTATACCTTCATAGTAAGTCTTAAAATAAGCTTGTGTTAGCCCTTCAACTTTTTCTTTTCCAAAATAGTTTTGGCTAGGTCCTTTGCATTTTCATATGAATTGTAGCTTATCAATTTCTATAAAAATAGCATCCTGAGATTTTGATTCAGGTTCCATTGACTCTATCTGAGGAGAGATGACATCAATATTAAGTCTTCCAACCCATGAACATGATATAACTCTCATTTATTTAGGTCTTTGATTTTTCTTAGTAACATTTTGTTGCTTTCAATGTACAGGTCTTGCACATCATTTGTCAGATTTATCCCTAAGTATTTAATATTTTTATGCAATTTCAAATGCTGTTACTTTATTTCAATTTCTTGTTGTTTGTTACTAACATATAGAAATAGAATTGATTATGTACATTGATCTTATATTCACCAACTTAAACTGACTTATCAGATGTTTTAGTAGATTCTGTCTGATAGTTTACGTAGACAATCATGTCGTCGTCTATAAATAAAAGCTGTTTTATTTCTTTTCCAGTCTGAGTACTTTTTATTTACTTTTCTTTCCTTATTACACTGACTGGCTAGATCCTTCAGTACAATATTGTATAGAAAACATGAGTGCAGACATTCTTACCTTGTTCCAGATCCTTAAGGGGGAAACATTTGCTCCTTGACCATTAAGTATCATGTTAACTGTTGGCTCTTCTTGATGACATTTATCAGGTTGAGGAAATGCCTTTTTATTCCTAGCTTTCTTAAAGGTTTTATCAGGAAAGGATGTTGGATTTTGCCAAATGCTTTTTGATTTAAATTTAATTTCTTGTGTTGTTTCTGTTGTTGCTGTTTTCTAATTAAACTCTTTAAGAAAATTATAGATTTACATGCAATTATAAGAAATACTATAGAGAGATTTTTATAAACTTTTACACAGTTCCTCCCATGGTAATATCTTGTAAAAGTATAGTACAATATTATAACCAGTGTAATAGAATAGTGACATTGACACAATCCGCTGATCTTGTTCAGTTTTCCTCAGTTTTACTTATATTCTGTTAAAGGCTTTTTCAAGCATTTATTGAGATGATCATTTGACTTTTCTTTTTTAGTTTGCTAATGTGATAAATTACATTGATTAGTTTTAGAATATTAACCAGTCTTATTTCTAGGATAAACTATTTGATCATGATATATTATCCTTTTTATGTATTGTTGGATTAGAAGTGCTAAAAGTTTGTTTAGAATTTTTACATCCATGTTCATGAAGGATATTGGTATGTAGTTTTATACTCTTGGAGTGACTTTGTCAGCTTTCAACATCAGAGTAATACTGGTCTCATAGGATGAGTTGGGGAAGTATAAACTTCTCTTCAATTTTCTGGAAGAGTTTGTGTAAAACTGGTATTATTTCTTGCTTAAAAGTTTGATTAAATTTACCAGTACAGCTCTCTGGGCCTGTTGTTTCCTTTAGGAGGAAATACTAAACTACAAATTCAATTTTTAAAATGGATATTGGGCTATTTAGGTTATCTGTTTTTTCTTGAGCAAGCTGTCTACTTCATCTAAGCTATCAAATTTATTGGCATACACTTTATAATATTCCTTTTTTCCTTTTAATATATATTGAATCTGTAGTGTCATGACCTCTATCATTCCTAATTTTGGTAATTTGTGTCTTCTTTCTCATTTTCCTTATCTCTCTGGCTAGAGATTTATCAAATTTATTGATTATCTCGAAGCAGCTTTTGGTTTCTTTTCTTTTTCAATTTTCTTGTTCATTGATTTCCCCTCTTATCTATATTATTTCCTTTTTTTCCCTGCTTACTCTGTGTTGAATTTGCTCTATGTCATCTCGTTTCTTAATGTGGAAGCCGGGTTATTGATTTGAGACCTTTCTTCTTTCTAATATAGGAGTTTAGCATTAAACATTTCCACCTAAGTACTAAAAACTTTCTCCAGGCAGTAAGCTGGGACTGTTGTAGGGCTCACCTTGTTTGTTTTCCATCTCTTAAGGATTATTATCCTTTATCACCCAATGTCCAGTATCTTGAAACTGTCGTTTCATATATTTTGTCCAATATTTTGGTTATTTCAGGAATATAAATCTGATTCTTGTTACTCCGTCTCTGGAAATGGAAGTTCTAGGATGTAATTTACTTTTTTTTTTTTTTTTTTAAATTATAGTGTCTACTAGAACTACAGAATGAAGCTGTGTTCATGTGGACTGCTGAACTGGAAAATATAGCCACTCTCTGCTTTAAGGCTTTGGAAAACTCAAATTATGGAGTACGAGTGGCAGTGTCTAAACTCTTAGGAACAGTCATGGCTACAGCATTGATGCCAAAACAAGCAACAGGTATTGTTGTTTGCCAACCCCTGATCTGGACTGTAACAGATATTTGAAAGTATATGGAATGCTTCCTTCTAAACGAGTTATTGCTTATAGTCAAGTCACTTTAAGGGATTTAAATTGTTAGGTATCTTTGTCTACATTTTTATAAAGTCAAAGTACCCAAATGGCATTTTCCTTGGTATAGTTAAGACATTTTTATGATGGTAATGTATAAGGTAATATATAGCAAGTATGTTGGAAGTATAAGCAAGTAAGGTTTATGAAATGGTTTTGTATAATGTTTGAGGGACTGGAATCTGGCACTTTATGTGCTTTCTTACTTTAAATCTCTGATGACTAGATTCCCATTTATAGCATAGTAATTTTTCATTTTTTCTTGACCATGAGTGAGCAGAATCAGGCAGCTTTGATTTTTCATGTGACTTCTGCTCTGCCTCACAGTTTCATGGAGACACGTCAGGGACAGGTGTGTATAGATATTGAGCAAACCCAGCTCTGCTATTGTCTGCACTCCTATTACATCTCCATATAGTAGAAAGAGAATCAGATGTTATAAAGTCAAGTCCTAGGTCTTATGTTTGTTAGCTATGAAACCCTTTGAGCTTTAGTCTCTTCATCTTTAATGATAATTATTTCAACCTGTGAATTAGATGGTGACGATGATGATGATAGGTAACATTTATAAAGTGCTAACTATGTACCAGGCACTGAATTACGTATATAGCAGAATTGTTTTACTTAATCCTCACAAAAACCCCGTGAATCATAAATACTGTTGTTATTCCTATTTTATATTCAAGGAAGTTGGGCTCAGAGAGGTGGTGTAATATATGTTTTAATAAGTCTTCTGTTCAGTGTTTGAGCTGAAATTAAAACCGAGACAATG
The DNA here is from genome assembly GCF_902729225.1 of Pteropus medius. Lineage (NCBI taxonomy): Eukaryota > Metazoa > Chordata > Mammalia > Chiroptera > Pteropodidae > Pteropus > Pteropus medius. Next base: position 42,798,302 of record NW_024349800.1, read on the forward strand.
AAATTCTAAAGCCTACATACCTAATCATGAGCTTTAGGATTATATATGTGAAAGGACTTTATAAAATAGAAAGCTCTAAACCAGGGATGGCAGGTAGATTGCAGTCCAGTGACATTTTAGTCCATTGCTAACTGTTTTATAGAAAGCGTGGTCCTGATAAAGTTTCTTTATGTCCATCTCACAGGAATGAGGGCTGTCTGTGATCAGTGAACAATATCTCCTGTGGGCCTGCATTGCTCTTGTTGTGTTACATGTATCAAGGTTAACATCATTATCAGACTGTGTTGTTACAGATTTATTGAATTGTTTTTAATTTTCTAGTTTCCTCTATTTTTCTTAGTATTTTTGCTTCACATTGAATTTATTTTTACAAGCACATTGTAAGTGTTAAGATAATAAGAAAAACTAAATGACCCTATCTCCTTTGTAATTTAGGTCCGCCTAAAAATAATTACTTGAATTATAAAGCGAGATTATTAGGAAATATTAACTAATAGCAAAATAGACTTGCTTATATTTGACCTTTCTTCCTGAAAGTCATGCGCCAGAATGTGAAGCGAGCGACATTTGATGAAGTCTTAGAGCTCATGGCCACAGGATTTCTGCGAGGAGGGTCAGGGTTCTTGAAGAGCGGCGGAGAGATGTTAAAGGTTGGAGGGTCCGTAAATCGTGAAGTGAGAGTTGGAGTCACACAGGTCTGTAATTCATGTCTGTAAAAGAGTCCTGGTCATGTCACTTGTGAAAATTCACGGACAACTCTTATGAAATAACTACACACAGAGATTTTTAGTATTGTTTGTTTTATTTCAAAACATTTCTTTTACCAAATGAATGAATTACGTTAAATTCCAAATTACATGCTTATGTGGAAGGGTAGATACTTAATAATGTGTAAATAAGCCTATGTCCACTATATTTATATAAATATCTAACCAAATTTTCCCATATTTTATTTGTGAGAAAATCAGATATGAAATAATTTAGTTTTAATTGAAATTATATTCAGGTAGCTAGCTTGAGGCATTTAATAAATTTAAATGTTGTACAATGAGCCTGTAGTTAAAAATACTGGTTAATACTTTAGATTTCCATCAATGATTAATCATCAATGTAATTCTGAAATTAAACCTAACTTGGAATTATAATTTGAAAATAATAATTAACACCAAATAAGATGTTATGGTTAACGACCTAATAATAACGTCTAATAAGATGAAATGTTTCTTTGTGATCTTATTAGTCAAAATCACTCCAACTATTCCTTATTCCTGAAACAACTATAAAATAGAAGAAACTGTTTTTATCTTACAGTTATAAGCAAGTGCTTTGTAGCTTTAGTATTTATTTAGGATGTTAGGGTTCTTATATTCTTATAACCTATTACCTTTTTCATAACCAGGATGAATTCAGCTTTTCTTCCTTGCTTTACTGCTCTCTGTATTCTTCATGAAGCTATTGTCTTAAGAACCATTTTTAGTCAAAGGTACTTCTACCAGTAATTCCTATGCTAGAAGTACTACAAAGGTCTCAAGTTTTAAATTTTCTGTATTTTAGTCTCAAATATACTTTATTTGCATGCCATTATCAGCTGTTTCTGTAGTTGATTTATCTATAATTTCAATTCATTTATATACATTTGTTTGAAGTTTTATCTTTATTTATAGGCATATGTTGTTTTCGTAACAACATTGGGTGGTCAATGGTTGGAGCGTAGCTTTGCTACATTCTTGTCCCATGTACTTGATCTGGTTTCCCATCCTCGGGCGACGCAAACACATGTAGAGGCTGTGTACTCAAGACGATGTGTCTCCTTTATCCTAAGAGCTACTGTGGGCAGTTTGCTAGGCGAAAAAGCCCAGATTGCAGCTGCCAAAGAAATATGCCAAGCTATCGGCAAACAGATGAAAGCAGTAGGTAAGGATTGATGTAATAATGTGTTTTGTTGTTGATTACCTTAGTCATTTAGTTATTATTATTATTAATAAATACTAATAGATCCGATTAGTTTATATATTTTTCTGGACTGTGTTTTAATAGTCATTTTATTGAGTATTCTTATTTATTATTAAAACAACATGTAATTTTAGTGAAACAATTTTTAAAGATTTAGGTAGCATGCTTGTAAAATTAGGTTTTCTGTTTTATTTCAAGTACTAATACTGATTTTATAGCTCTCCTGGTATGCAGCAGCACTGATTTGTTCTCTGTAAGAGATAATCTATTGTGATTTTTGGAGCCTGTTGTTTTATAAACACATGTCGTTGTTGGGATTTTTTACTTCCTCTATAGGCTTAATATGAAGACTCAGAGAAGAACAATCAGGTAGCTATTAGCCCACTATAGGATATACTATAAAACTTCATTAATTCATACATAAAAGAAATCCTTTTCTGAGAAGTATCAATTTTATAAATTTTTTATTTAATAAATTGTTATTGAGTGTCCGAGATTGCAGAGCAGTAATTCAGGGTTTGAATAATGAGTAAGATAAAGTTCCTGCCTTTATGGAGCTTACAATCCAATTAGGGAACTAAAGCAAAGTAAAATGCAAAGTCTATAAGACAGTTTAGTTTTATCTCTGTTGAGAATATACATTAATTAGGCACATTATATTGCCTAATAGAGGTCTTTAATAATTTAATGAATAGATAATTAGTAATTTATATTTAAAAAATATAAATTAAATATTTCATAAAATTAATAAAAATAAACTCACAGATAGTTTAGTTATAGTTTTTGTTGTTTATAATAGTTTACTTAGCAAATCATGTTTTAAATGTATAGGGCTAACTGAAAATTATGAATTGTGAATTAAAGGGTATTTAAATAAATGAGATATCATTCTTTAGATGTGCTAAAATAGTAATCTTTGATTCATAACTTGAAAAATGTTTTTACATTGATTCATTGAAGAAATGTTTGAGTTCCAGAAACACTGCCAAATGATGAGAATAAAATAGAGAACCAGAAACAGATAGCACCTGTTCAGGGAGCTTATAGTTTAGTAATCAAAGAAAGAATTCAGAAATATCTAAGAAGTCCAGAAGTATCTAAGAAGAAAAGAGGTATTTAATTAGAGTCCATAATGTGTTAATCTGTTCTATTATTCTACATTATATATTTTATAGTCTATTAATTCATAACGAATGCAAAAAAGGTAAGAAAGTTTTATTGTCATTTAAAGATTATTAATCTTTAAAGGCAAAGATTAGCCAGTTGATTAAAAACATTCTAAAAGCAGAATTAAATGTAGTGCTATATATCTAGGATTTGTGGACCAGAATGTATTCTCAATTAGTAATCTGACAAGGGATTTACAGTTGTTTCATATTAAATACATTTCAAACCTAGTGGAAATTAAAAGGTGAGAGGAGGGAGCAGCAAAGCTAATGGAGATTTTAAGGAACATTCCAGAAAGAAGTTCTAAACCCACTTTCCTTATAGATCCACACTACCAATATATTGCAGTATTTGAAATATCATTAATAATTATAAGTAACAGTAATAGCTGCTAACATTTATTGAATGTGTATTGGGAGCAGCATTGTGCTAAGTTCTTGTATGCATTGACGTTTTAATCATCACAACACTCTTTGAGGACTTCCCTTTCAGCAGATGAGGAACTTGAGACTTAGATAAATCGATTATCTTCCCTGTTGTCACATAGCTAACATGACTGGTGGAACTGGGATTTGAACCCAAGTCTTCTTTTTCTAGAGCCTGTGCTTTTTGTGCCCAACAGTTTGTTTCTGCTTACTAAATTTAAGTTTTAACCCTGAAAGCAGACAAAATATCTCAGTATATATTTAAGCATTGTCAGTAAGGCATCAAACAATGTTTAAGTTACTTCAGTGTTAACTACATGTTTCCTGCTGAGAAATTACTACATACAAAATTTTTAACACTCAGACATCAAATGAGATATTATAGGAATATAAATTGTGTAGATCGAAAAATTGTATCACAGTTTAATTTGCCCTCATCAAATACATGATTTTGTGTTTCCAGAAGCCGTAGTGAATGATACTAGTGGTGAAAACAAATCTGGGGCAGCAGACATCGCAGCAAGCCAGCATGTGATGGTCTGTGCCCTCCAGGAGCTTGGGAGCCTGGTGCAGAGCCTAAACGCCACCGCATCTCCTCTTATTCAGGAAGCATCGATAGGTATGATATCCACTTACTTGTTGGAATGTTTTTTCACTATTTTTAAAAGTCAGGTAAGATTGATATTTAGTTCCTGATTAATTGCATATTGTCAAATTAGTTTACATCATTTATTAAAAAAATTAAAAAGTTGAGTTTTATTTAACTTAAAATTCACTGTGATAGTCAATCTTGAATTAAATAGTGAAATAAAGTTTGGGAGACAAATCAAGTCATGGTAGTTTTGTTTCTAATTGACTAAAATTTGTCAAATACTTTAATTTTACATCAACATTTATATTTTATTGGATATCATACTGTGTTTTTGTAGAAAATGTTCCTTTAAAGTAATCTACTGTTTATGAGATAATATATGTTTTTTGGCTAAGTTCTGAAAGTATCTGTGTATAACCATGACAATTATGATTTTAATTATTGTGTTGTACATAGTCTTTTAGCTTATGGAATCATTTAACTTCATTAAGGAGTAATTTTTTGAGTATTTCTTTTTTAGGACTTTTGGAGACTGTGACTTCTGTGCTTCTTCATCCAAGTATGGCTGCTCGACTTGCTGCTGCATGGTGTTTGCGCTGTGTGGCTGTGGCATTACCTTTCCAGTTGACACCGTTTCTAGACAGGTGTGCAGAACGCCTCAACAACTTGAAGACTTCACCAGAAGCTGTTAGTGGATACAGTTTTGCAATGGCTGCCTTGTTAGGTGGAGTTCATCAGTGTCCACTGGGCATTCCTCATGCCAAGGGAAAGGTAGGACAGAGATCCTAGGATCATGGGTGGTATCACGTGGGCTTTAGTCTTTATTGGAACACCGTCTGTGTTTAATGTTGAACTGTGTGATCAAACGACAACAGTTTTACCATGATAGTATAAAATATAGTGTCCTACTAATATGGAGTTGACAGATCCTAATTAAAATTTGATATTTAATTCTAACATAGAAATAATAGGTTTTATTTAGGTATAGTATCACTTTATAAGGGGAAAAAAACTTATAATAATTATTTAGAAAGCAGAGCTTTCCTTCAGCTTTTAGAAATAAAAATCGACACTGCTGTATTCAGAGATGTCAGGAGAATATGCTATTTCTATATTTAGCATTTTGATATATGAAATAAAAGTTGAATGGTTTTAATCAGTTCTTTTTCTTTCTACTGTACCTCCCATTATCGTGGTTTTCTTCTCAGGAATATTAAGTGTTTATATAAATATTTACAACTTTACATAGGCAGATTGGGGCTGGATTTTTTACTCTTATTTTTTCTGGAACATTAGGCCCATGTCCATTCATTCCTGTGAGTTCCATAGCTACTACTTGAATCTAGGCTTATATCCCTCTCCGTTATACAATTATCTCCTCACTGATTATCCTTGAAGTCTTTTTCTCCCATCTCTCCCACACCATTTTCTTATTTCACATTTGCTTGGAGACACTTAGTGACAATTTCATATTTCACATTTGCTCGGAGACACTCAGAGAATAAAATATAGCCGCCTCTGTTTGGTTAACTGGCACCTTCATAATTTACTTTTATTCTAATTTCCCACTGCTCTAGTCAAACTAGTCATCTTGCTTTCTTCGCATGCTGTTTTCAGCCTCCATGCCTTTGCTCATGCTAATCTTTTACATTAGAATTTCATCCCCTTTCTTGTTCACCAGTACCAAACTTTTCTGTGTTTAGAGGCCCAATTCAAGTTCCATCATGATACTCAATCTATGATAGCCTTTCTGACCATTACTACATCTCTACCACTATTTTGTCATTGAATCATGTGCTGCTGTTACTTCATATTTTTCCTGTGTCTTCCTAAGACCATAGCACCGTAAGATTAGTTTAATGGCAGTTTCATTATAGGACTTCAACGAATCTTTGACTATAGGATAATAGTACTGATAATAGTATTGTTAAATGGTTATATGGACCCAGTACTCTTCTTAGTGCTTTGCTACATTAATTTATTTAGTCCTTGCAAGAGTGAAGTAGGTACTCCTGTTATTCCTATTTTGCCACTAAGGGAGCTGAGGCAGGGAGGTTAAGTTGCCCCAGGTCAGAAAGCAGGAAGCGACAGAACTGGCATATGAACCCAGGCAGTCTCGCTCATTAACCTCACACTGTTCTGGTCTCCTCAGAGTCATCAGTGCAATCGGGATTGAGTGGGTTTTAATTGAGTGGGTCTCTTTAGAAACAAGTTAACAGAAACAAGAAAAAAGGGAAAACTTCTGTTATAAAGTACACTAGCTATGTATTTTCTTATTTGATTTCTTTAACTTGTTTAAATTGAAATCCAATTCTAAACTTTTTTTTGCAGATGGTAGTTAGTATTGCCGAAGATCTCTTACGAACTGCTGCCCAAAATAGCAGGCTCTCTTTACAGCGCACCCAAGCTGGATGGCTTTTACTGGGAGCACTTATGACTTTAGGTATAACTTATGAGTTTTAGATATAATTTAGGTATAATATTTGAGTAGGATTTTGTCTTATTTTAAATTTGTTAGTGGACTGTAAAGAAAATTTAAAAGTGTTCAAGTTCACATTCTCGACTTTGAATGAGGTTGTAAAATGGTAAAGATATTTTTCTCATCATTTGGTAGTAAATTTTTCTTTTTGGCAATTTCTACTTAAGCATATTTTATGAGAAAGTTGTCAAGTTCCACCTTTACCATCAGAACAGCCATGGTCTAACTGATTAGCTTAGTGTTAATCAAAAGAGATGAGATTATACAGGGCATGTTCCATCCCCAAAGTGAAGGCCAGTGATGTAATTTTAGCAGGGTGATAAAGTCATGTTTAAACGGTATTGTTGGTGCTGCCTTCTTGGTGTTATCCTTATGTGCTTCACTTTCCTAAGTGCTATGACAAATCTAAGATGCAGGCAAAGTATAGCATTGTACATAGAACAGAAATACATGTTATCATTGTGATGGGATACATCTACCTTTTAGTTCACATGTTTAGCTTCTACTATAAAAAGTGTGTGTGTGTGTGTGTGTTTGTGTGTGTGTGTGTGTGTGTGTGTGTTTGTGTGTGTGTACAAAATTACTCTCCACTTTAAACATCTACCTTTTAGAAATTATTTGATCTGGTTTTCTAAAGAAAATAAAAAGTGGTAACTCTTTTCTAGAAATTTATGTTAGGTATGTTAATGATGTGTTAAATGAATTCGTTAGCAATGTATATATAGGTTCCTAGTTCTAAATATACTGCTCCTTCATAAAACTAAATTAACTATATAAATTGTCCCTAAAATGTAGGGCTATATATATGTATGTAAGTGGGAGAGGGTGTATATGTTTATATATTTATAGAAAAGACATCATAAAATGTGCCCTAGATATATTTTATTATTGATAATATGTAATTCACTATTCTGAATATATTTGAGTAATTTATTTTAGGTTACTTTTTGTGGATTTGTTTTATGTTTATGTGCTAAAAATATTGATACTTTTAAAAAAATATTGATACTTTTTAGGTGAATTTTATTATGCTTTGAAAGATTGATATATATATATGTCACCTACTGAATAATAAATATTTTGAAAATGTTAATACTAGAGATAATGTTAATACTAGAGATAAATGATAGCCATTGTTAAAGCTTGTGTGGGGCTCTTTGACTTTTATTTGTAATGGATGTTACATGTATGTATAGTTTTGTATTCTCATTTTCTCGGTTAGGACCATCGGTCGTTCGTTACCATCTGCCCAAGATGTTGTTATTGTGGCGAAACGTTTTCCCTCGTTCTTTAAAGGAATTAGAGGCTGAGAAGGCCCGAGGTGATTCTTTTACCTGGCAGGTAACATTGGAAGGCCGCGCTGGAGCTTTATGTGGTAAGAACTGAAAGACATGTACTTTCAGAATATTATTTTATTACTAAAATGTTTGTGAAGTGAAGCAAAATTACTGCTTTGGATTTTTATTTTGATATATAATGGTAAATTTATAGACTTAGATTTAGGAAGAAACTTCATAAATAATCTAAACTAGTTTGCTAATTTTGTAATAAAATGAAGCTGAGACTCTGAGAAGGAGGATAGAGTTAATGGTAAAACAGGAGCTAGAACTCAGGCCTCTTAATTTGCAGTTACCACCATCTTCCACCTATCACAGGAGCACCACATAAAAAACCTACTGGATATTTAAAGGAAAAAGAAACTCAGGATTACTGAGTTTATGCTTAGTCTTTTCCATACAGATAAACAGCTGTTTCCTTCTATCATTATCAAATCTGCAAACGATACATTTTTCAGACATCAGCATTATAAAAATTATGAATAAAGTTTTTGCTCAGGAGTCAGCAATTTACAGGAAAGGCTCAAATTTTATTTCATTTGGAAACCAGAATTACACTGGGTGACCCTGTTTTTTTTTTTTTTTAGTTTGTCTCAGGGTGTAAAGTGC
>NW_024349800.1:42806874-42808074 GCF_902729225.1 Pteropus medius
TTTTTTTAGTTTGTCTCAGGGTGTAAAGTGCTGCTTTTTCCAAACTGAGAGTGATGTACACTTACCTATGAGGACAATAGGGCAAGATGTCAGTTTTGTTCCCATGCATCTAATAGCTGTTTTTGTCTTAGCTCTGTTGCTAAAGAGCCAAAAAAGATATTCCTTCTCAGTGGGCCATTGTGTCCACCCTTGGTTCTGTCTTGAAACTGCTTTGAATTCACGTGGGGTCATAGATCTCTGAATTCTCTCTCATGAAATCTCCCTAACAGATATCTTCCCTCCCTCCGTTTCTGCTGTCCACCCTTCTTCTAGCCTTTTCTATTGATTTTTCTCTATAGTTGCAATTGTTCTTCTTTTGGTGTGAACCTTATAATAATTAAGAATTTTAGGTACCTTTATATAATTTTATAAATTTATTCATCCTCACAAAACGGCTCCAAATCTTTCCTTTTTAAAATTTATCTAGCGATGAGGAGTTTTGTTGCACATTGTCCTGAACTGCTAACTGAAGATGTGATTAGAAAATTGATGACCCCTATTGAATGTGCCATGACCATGATGTCACAGTAAGTAGGCAATTGTGACAAGTTAACATCCAATTTTATATATTTATAATGGTCATGTTTGGTATTTCCCTCTAGTATCATATGGGAAACATAAAACTTTATTTTTATAAAGTGACTTTTTAAATTAGAGTAATAGTATATATTAAATAAAATTATATTTTATAGTGTTCTGTTACTAACAGTAAAGGTCAAAAATAAGCTAAAATGAAAATGTACATTGCTGAAAAAGTGTTTATAAGTAATACTTATATCTTGATGTTTTAGCATTCCGTCTGTGATTAAAGCCCATGGAGCTCATCTGAAAGCGAGCGCTGCAATGGTTCGTTTAAGACTTTATGATATCTTGGCTTTGTTGCCTCCAAAAACTTATGAAGGTAAATAAAATTTGTAATATCTAATAAAAATTATTCAATGTACCTTTCCAGTCTTTTTTAAAAAATTAATTTATTTTAATTAGTTTCAAGTATACAGTACATTGGTTAGACATCTATATAGTTCATAAAATGATCCCCCCAATTGCTCCCTCCTTACCCTGGCCCTCCACCTAGCCAATGTATTAATGCTAACTGCATTCCCTATGCCGTGCTCCCCATCCCTGTGCCCATCCATCAGCTACTAATTTGTACTTATTTAA